>NW_028261406.1:290000-481503 GCF_051295495.1 Thamnophis sirtalis | reverse complement strand
GAGCCAATGGGGAAAACCAAGTTGAATTGAATTTAATTTATTAGGTTTCTATGCCGCCCAATCCCAGAAGGACTCTGGGCGGCTTACAGAATAAAAAGAAATTAAAAAAAAAACTTAAAAACAAACAAGTTTTGTTTTTGTTTAACAAGTTCACTTAACGACTGCAGTAATTCGCTTAATAGATGCGCCAGGAAAGGTGGTTAAAAAATGGGGCAAAACTCAACTCAACAGCTGCCTCGTTTTAACAGTGGACATGTTGGGCTCCCTTGTGGTCGTACGTCGAGGACCCCCCGTAAAGCAAGCCCTGGGGATGCTCTTCCGTGCGCCTTTGGGGTTTCTGGGTGGCAGAAACTCTCATCCAACCCTCCCCCCCCCTCTGCCAGGGAGGGGGGCTTCTGTTGTGGAGGTTTCGTGTTTGAACCCGCTTCTCCAGCCTTCCTTCCTGGGGAGGCCCTGGGACCCTCGTCCTGCAATAAGGGGGGGGGGTGTCTTGGTAGCTCAGGGTTGAAATGAGGGGTCCTGGGTGCCCTCTCAGCTTTCTGGGTTTCTTGCAGACGTCTCTTGACCCAGCTAGGTAATAACATCAGTATTAGAGAATATTGGGGCTTGCAGGGTGGGGGGAGGAGGAGGAGGAGGAGGAGGAGGAGGAGGAGGAGGAGGAGGAGGAGGAGGAGGAGGAGGAGGAGGAGGAGGACTGTGTGATGTTTGCTGCTCTCTGAGCTTGGCTGTTTTCCTGCAGGCATTTCATGAACCAAACTAAGTAACATCACCCGTGCAAGGAGAGGGAGGGAGGGAGGAAGAGGAGGAGGAAGGAGGAGGAAGAAGAGGGGGACTGTGGGGGTTCGAGGTGCTCTCTGAGTTTGGTGGTTTTCTTGCAGACGTCTCATGACCCAAGTAGGTAATGTCATCAGTGCTGCAAGGGAGGGAGATGTTTGGAGAGGAGGAGGAGGAAGAGGAGGAGGAGAAGGAGAAGAGGAGGAAGAAGAGGGAGGAGGAGGAGGAGGAAGAAGAAGAGGAGGAGGAGGAGGAGGAGGAGAAGAGGAGGAGGGGGAGGAGGAGGAAGAAGAGGAGGAGGAGGAGAAGAGGAGGAAGAAGAGGAGGAGGAAGAAGAAGAGGAGGAGGAGGAGAAGAGGAGGAGGAGGAGAAGAGGAGGAGGAGGAGGAGGAGGAGGGGGAAGGGGAGGAGAAGAGGAGGAAGAAGAGGAGGAGGAGGAGGAAGAAGAAGAGGAGGAGGAGGAGGAAGAAGAGGAGGAGGGGGGGAAGGGGTGAAGAGGAGGAAAGAGGAGGAGAAGAGGAGGAAGAAGAGGAGGAGGAGGAAGAAGAAAAGGAGGAGGAGGGGGAAGGGGAGTAGAAGAGGGTCGAAGAGAAGGAGGAGGATTGTGATTGATGTTTTGTGAGTTGTTGTTTTCCTGCCACACATTTCATTACCAAACTAGGTAACATCATCAGTGCTAGAAGGGATGGTGGTTTATGGGGAGGGGGAGGAGGAGGAGGAAGACTGTGGGGTCCTTGGTGCTCTTTGAGCCCAGTGCCCTCTCTTGCAGACATTTCATGGCCCAACTAGGTACCACCATCAGTGCTAGGAGGTAGAGGGAGGAGGACTGAGGGGGTCCTCGGTGCTCTCCAGTTGCTTCCTTGCAGGCCTGTCATTGCCCAAACTAGAGAGCATCACCACCCATTCCGGCTGTGGGCAGCCAGCGGCATCCTGGCATCCGTGCCCGGCCTCTGCCCTTCCCCCCCCCCCCCGGGGCTTTTGCAGTGCTTCCAATTTCCACAGGAACCGAGGGAGCCTCCTGGGCTGCTCCCGCAGCAGCCAACCTCCCCCCCCCTCTTCCTCTGCCGGGGCCTAGAGGGAGGGCAGTCACGGGACACGCATGCAGCAGGAGGAGGAGGAGGCTCTCGGTTGCTGTGGCAATGCCCGGGCCGTCTGCACACAGCGGCTCTCGGCTCGGATGCCCGGAGGAATTAATCCTCCAGAGAGAGAGAGGGAGAGAGAGAGGGAGGGAGGGAGAGAGAGGGGAGGAGGAGGAGGGGGGGAGACAGCAGATGAAGATGGGGAGGCACTTGGGAGGGGCTGAGCAGGAGGGGAGACTGCACCCCCCCAACCCCAAAGCAGCAAGGGATTCCTGGGCATCTTGGCAGAGGCTGGCACAGGACAGGGAAACGTTTCTTTGCCTATCTGGGGAGGGCTGAAGATCCCTGCCCCCCCCCCCCAGCCGACTGGTTTCTGCCGTCCAGCCCATTTTCTCCTTCCCTGACACCTTCCTGCCACCCCCACAACCCCCCCCCCTCCCCATGCGCAGGCTTTCTCTCATCTGGGTCAGTGATTAACCGAGATTAAAGAGATCCGGCAGACGAATAGATTCTTTCCACTGGCAAAGCTGTTGGGGATGGAGGCGCCACGCCACGCCCCCCTCCCCCCCCCCCCCCGGAGACAGAGCTGGGGCCTGGAGAAGTGGGGGGGACACTGCAGGACCCGTGGACTACAGTGCCCATAAGCCAGCCAGAGTGGCCAGAAGGCCGGCTGGCCCAGGGGTCTTCACACACACACACACACAGAGGGGTGGGGGAGAGAGAGAGAGAGAGAGAAGGGAGGCAGTGCCAGCTTCCCCCCACCCCCCCAGGTGCCCTTGGCAGAGTGGATTCCAGGCCTGGAACAAGGGTTGTTTCCATTGGGGGAGAGCTTGCGGCCGGGGGGGGGCTGTTGCTTGGCACGTGGGCAGCCTCAGTGGGAAGCAGGGGAACAGCAGAGCCGTTGACAGTGATTGGTGGGGAGAAGGAAGGAAGAGGGGGAGGGGAAGAAGGGGAGGGAACAAGGGTGGGGGGAGGGGGAGGGGAGGAAAGGAGGGGAGGAAGGAAGGGAAGGAAGGAAGGGGGGAGGAGAGGAGGAAGGAAGGGGGGAGGAGAGGAGGAAGGAAAGAAGGAAGGAACGACAAATGGATAGAAGGAAGGAAGGGAAGGGAAGAGGAGGAGGGGAAGAAGGGGAGGGAACAAGAGTGGGGGAGGGGGAGAGAGGAAGAGGAGGAAGGGAAGGAAGGAAGGGGAAGAGAGGAGAGGAGGAAGGAAGGGAAGGAAGGAAGGAAGGGGGAGGAGAGGAGGAAGGAATGACAAATGGATGGAAGGAAGGAAAGGAAGGGAAGAGGAGGAAAGAAGAAGGTTGTAAGGAAGAAAGGAGAGAGAGAAGGAAAGATGGATGGATGGAAAGAAGGAAGGGGAGAGGTGGGAGGGAAGGAAGGGGAGAGAAGAGAAGGAAAGAATGACAAATGGATGGAAGGAAGGGAAGGGGAGGAGAAGAGGAGGAAAGAAGGAAGGTTGGAAGGAAGAAGGGAGGGAGAGAAGGAAAGATGGATGGATGGAAAGAAGGAAGGGGAGGTGGGGAGGAAGGAAGGGGAGGAGGAGAAGAGAAGGAAGGAAAGAAAGAAGGAAGGAATGACAAATGGATGGAAGGAAGGGGAGGGGAGGAGAAGGAGGAGGAAAGAAGGAAGGTTGGAAGGAAGAAGGAAGGAGAGAAGGAAAGATGGATGGATGGAAGGAATAAATGTTACAGCCAATATTACAACCACTCTGGAGAAAGTGACCTATGACTATTTTTCACACTTACGACCATGGCAGCATCTCGTGGGCAGGTGATCAAAAGTTGGGGGCTTGCCTGAGGGTAAAATGCATGTGGAATGAACTACGTTATTTGAGGTAAACATTAGACAAGCAAGGGATGAGGGTAAAACTTATGTTGTTTAAAGCTTATTAGAACAGAAAGTCGGTTGGGATTATTTTAAGATAATGTGTAAAAAGAATGCTGAATGATTTCTGTTGTTTAAACTTTGTTAGAAGGGACTATTTTAAAATAGAAGGTTAACTGACTCTTGCTGAAAGTATTCGAATATGTGGAATGACCCATGCTATTTAATTTTTACTTGAAGGGAAAAACTTCAGACAAGTAAGGGAAAAGGGTAAAACGCATGTGGAATGAATTACGTTATTTAAATCCTATTAGAAGAGGAAGTTGGTTGGAATTATCTTAAGATAGAAATTGATTTCTGTGTAAAGTAATATCTGATTTACGCTGCTTAATTTTACTAAGAAGGGGAAGCTTGGCTAGATTATTTAGATTTTACTGTTTGAAAAGGGGTAAAGAAAGATCATTCATCCTGTGTAAATTTTACCAGAAGGGAAAGTTTGATTATTTTGTCTGTAAAGTTATATTTGAATATATGGCATGAACACGTTGCTTAAATTTTATCGGAAGGGATCATAAGGTTTAGAAGAGGAACGGGAGAACCTACAGAAGGTTGGGGTAAATAGCAAAGAAGTAAGAGACGAGAATAAAATATAGATAGAATGATTTATACTATTTAAACATAGATAAAGATGGGGGGCTGAGATCAACACAAAGAGTGGTTTCTTTTTTTTTTTTTTCTTTTTTTTTTCTTTTTTCCCCTTTTTTTCTTTCTCTGTTTTTTCTCTGTTTTTTCTTTCTTTTGATATATTATTTTTTTATTTTTTATTTTATTTTTTTAATCCATATGTACACAAGATATTATAGACAGAAGGTAGCGCCAGGTGTGGGCCCTGGGAAGTTGGGAGGATTAGGGATGGGGATTTGTGGGGGGGTGGGGTGGGGGGGTGTTAACATAGCCTTAATAAGAACAAGAATGTATTTATATACGGTGGTTCTTTTTTTTTTTTTTTAATTTCCTTTTTTTTCCTTGGTTCATTTTACCTTTATCAGATCAAACAACACTCGAATAAAGGCATACACCAAGGAGGGAGGTAGAGGGAAGGAAGAGGGAGGAGTAAGGAAGGAGTAAGGGGAATGTAAGGAGTAAGGGGAATGTAAGGAGGGTGTCTGGGGAGTAAGGGGAGAAGGAAGGTTTGAGGGGAAAGGGAAGTAGGAGGGGAGTGTTAGAGGGAGAAAGGAAAGTTGGAGGGGGTAGATGGGGTGTATGGAGGATGGAAGGGTTAGGTGGGGTTGTGAATGATGAGTTGTGTTTCCTTTTTATCTGTTCGTTTATTCCCTTTTTCTTTTCTTTTTTTTTCTTTCTTATAGTGAATACCCTGTATATAAATGATTGCAAATGGAATGTGAAAATTGAATAAAATATATTTAAAAAAAAAAAAAAAAAGTTGGGGGCTTGCCAACCGGACTGTATTTACGACAGTTACAGCGTGCGGGGGGAGGGGGGGGAGTGTTACGCGATCTCCTTTTGCGACCTTCTAACGAGCAAAGGTCAGATCCACTTAACAACCATGTGACTCTCTTAACAACTGTGGCAAGAAAGGCCGTAAAATAAAGCCAAAGTCACTTCACAACGCACCTGGCGTTGGGCCTCAGTCTGCAGTTGTGAGGTCCAGGGCTAGCGGTAGTTGAAAGCTTCTGGATAGTCTTCCAGGGCAGCCCCATGTATAGCACATCGCGGTAGTCCAGATGGGAGGGTGGCCAGCACGCCAGGAATGGTCAGACCGGGTGGGTCGCGGCCATGCCGGTCGGGGACTACTCAGTGAGTAAGTTTTCCCTCTCTGTTGCAGACGATTCCTCCTCGGAGAGCTGCAGCGGGAATGGCTCGTCCACCTTGAACCCTTCCTCTCCAGCAGCACTCAGGGCGATGCCACCTACACCGAGGTGAACGGCAATGGGCGGGCGCCCCCATGGATTTCAGTGCCTCGTCGGAGGACCAGCCCATCAACCTCTGCGACAAGTTGGCCCCCGCTCACGTCGCCAACGCCTACCAGTCGGACAGCTGCAGTGCCGACGGCCTGCGCAGCCGGACGAAGTACGGCGCCAAAAGCACCACAGAGGTGGGTTCTGATGCGCCCCTTGGCCCCAGGCGCTGCTGCCACCAGCACACAGCTGTGAATCCCCACGACCCGTTGTGGTCTCCGGCAGCCGAATCAGAGGAGGAGGAGGAAGTGTGGGAGTTAGGGTCAGCATCAGGGCAACCTGAGAGGGGGAAGAGGGGATGGAACTGGCAGGCACGGACGGAGGCGGGGCCTGGGCCGTCCGTCATCCCTGCGATGGAGACTCAACAGCTCCCAGGTCTGGATGTGGCTGATGAGAAAGAGGGGGAACAGCTGGGTCCAGTGCCTGATGCGTGAATGTGCAGAAGGCAGAGGAGAGGAGAGCAGAGGAAATCTATGGGCCGGTCCTTGGGACGGGAGAGTCACCGCTGCTAGCGAAGCCCCTCCCGAGCTCCGGGGATCAAAGGCAGGGGGCGGAGATGAATAGATGTGGCAGAGGAGAGGAGAGCAGAGCAGTGGAAATCTATGGGCCGGTCCTTGGGACGGGAGAGTCACCGCTGCTAGCGAAGCCCTCCCGAGCTCCGGGGATCAAAGGCAGGGGGCAGAGATGAATAGATGTGGCAGAGGAGAGGAGAGCAGTGGAAATCTATGGGCCGGTCCTTGGGACGGAAGAGTCACCACTGCTAGCGAAGCCCTCCCGAGCTCTGGGGATCAAAGGCAGGGGGCGGAGATGAATAGATGAGGCAGATAGCTATTCATCTCCCTGACGGACGGACTTGTTAGCCTGTGGTGAGGGAGAAACGTTTTGCCGTCGCTCCTCGTAAAGGAATCTTTGAGTTCACTTCAAAGGGTTTGGGGTGTTTGGGGAGCTGGGTCAGAACGTGACCTCTTGGTCTTTGTGGACCTCCTGGAGAATGGAGTTGAAGGAGCTGAAGCCATCTTCAGCCAACGGTTGTGTTGACCAATCTTCCAACTCTCATGTCTTTGGGGAAGAGGATGGCAGGGACAGGCAGAGGGCGTGGCTCCTGGTTCATTGTCTTGCTCCGACCTCCCTCCCTCCCCACAAGAAGACCCTAAAAAGATACATGGACTTCATCTCCCAGAATCCTCCAGCCACCTGAGGAATTTTTCCAGGCATCTGAGGAATTCTGGGAGTTGAAGTCCACAAGTCTTTAAGTTGCCACGTTTGGAGGCTTCCCGCATTACAACACAGTTGGTCGGATTAGAGCAGTATTGGTGAACCTTGGCCCCTTTAAGATACGTGGACTTCAACTCCCAGGATTCCCCAGAAGTCCAGGTATCTTAAAGGGCCAGAGTTGGCCCACACTTGTCTAGGCAAAACATGGGGCAGGAAGTCACTTTCCTTGGGACCTTCTGGTGGGAATCGGGAGGCCTTTTGGGGATGACGAGTGAGGTGGGGCTACAATGAGGCCATCTACCTCTCTTGGAGGAGAGGTGGATGAGGAGGAACCCCACTCCCCCAAGGCTGACCTTGGCTAGATAACTCTGCAATGCCCCTACAGCTGTTGTGCGTGACCCCTCTCAAGGGATAGGAGGCGCCTGCCCATCTATGAAGTTGACACCACCAAGAGATATTGGTCCTCCTCAAAAGACCGAGAGGCGGACCGAAGGAGGGTGACCCTGGGAAGGGAAAGCCAGCGGGATGATGGGGATACGCAGAAGAGTCCACGGTGGTGATTTCTTCCCCTCTCGGCAGTCCCCTCCCTACAGCTCCGGCAGCTACGATTCGGTCAAGACGGAGGTCAGCGGATGTCCCGAAGATCTGACTGTGGGCAGAGCTCCCACTGCCGACGATGACGACGACGACCACGACGACCACGAGGACAATGACAAGATGAACGACTCGGAGGGCATGGATCCCGAGCGGCTAAAGGCTTTCAATGTACGGACCGAGAACGATCACGCGGTGATAACCAGAGGTTTGGACTGGTTCGCCTGAACCGGTCGTGGAAATCGCAGGGTGGGTCCGCCCAGAGGTGGGATTCAGCCGGTCTGACCGGTTCTGGAGAACCGGTAGTGGAAATTTTGAGTAGTTAGGAGATTAAATACCGCCTCTGGCTGGCCTCGCCCCCATCTATTCTGTGCCTCCCGAGTCTCCGCTAATTGGGAAGGAGTGGGGATTTTGCAGTATCCTTGCCCTGCCACGCCCACAGACCTGGTAGAACTGTCTATTTATGTCTTGTCTGTCTGTCTGTCTGTCTATCATCTATCTATCTATCATCTATCTCTACCTATCTGTATCTATCTATCTATCTATCTATCTATCTATCTATCTATCTATCTATCTATCTATCTATCATCTATCTCTACCTATCTATCTATATCTATCTATCTATCTATCTATCTATCTATCTATCTATCTATCTATCTATCTATCCTCTATCTCTATCTGTCTATCTATCTATCATCTGTCTGTCTGTCTGTCTGTCTGTCTGTCTGTCTATCCATCCATCCATCCATCCATTATCTATCTATCTATCTATCTATCTATCTATCTATCTATCTATCTATCTATCATCTATCTATCTATCTATCTATCTATCTATCTATCTAATCTATCTATCATCTATCTCTATCTATCTATCTATCTATCTATCTATATCTATCTATCTATCTATCTATCTATCTATCTATCTATCTATCTATCTATCTATCTATCTATCTATCTATCTATCTATCTATCTATCTATCTATCTATCATCTATCTACCTACCTACCTACCTACCTTCTCTGTCTCTATCTATCTACTTACCTTTCTATCTATCTATCTGTCACCTATTCTATATCTGGTGGCACACTCAGTGGTGAGAATGCGGCATTGCAGGCTAACTCTGCCCATAGCCAGGAGTTCGATCCTGACCAAGCTCAAGGTTGACTCAGCCTTACATCCTTCTGAGGCCCAACACTGACTCTATAAAGCGGCATATTTGCTATTTTGTGACCTTCCTAGCCAGGTCCCTATGAGCAAAGTCAATAGGGGGGAGTCGGATTCACTTAGCGACCACATGGTTCACTTAACGACCAATGGCGGGGGAAAGCTGTAAAAATGGGGGCGCAATTCACTTAAGCCCTGTCTGGCCGAACGTTTGTGTCCTAAGCCAAGGAACACACACACACATACACACCCCAAGGTCCCTCGCGTAGGCCTAGCGAGAGGAAGGGGCTGACCCGTCTCCCTTCTCTCTGCAGATGTTCGTGCGTCTCTTTGTGGACGAGAACCTGGACCGGATGGTGCCCATCTCCAAGCAGCCCAAGGAGAAGATCCAGGCCATCATCGAATCCTGCAGCCGGCAATTCCCGGAGTTCCAGGAACGAGCTCGCAAACGTATCCGCACTTACCTCAAATCTTGCCGTCGCATGAAGAAGAACGGCATGGAAATGGTGAGAGGGAGGTCTTCTCGGGGGGGGGGGGGGCTCCCCCCTCCCGGTTTCCCACTGCCTCTTTCCCCTCTTTCTCTCCTCCAAAACGTCAGCTGGGTCTTTGGCGTGCCTCTCTCTGGGTGGTCTTTTCCAGAGAGAGTTCAGACTCTCCAAAGACCTGCTATTGAGGCAGTGAAACATCTGGAGCCATCTGGAGCAGCGGTGGGCAACTCTGGCCACTTTACTACCCGTGGACTTCAACTCCCAGAATTCCTGTGGCAGCCATGCTGGCTATGGCCCCTTTATGACTTAGGGACTTCAACACCCAGAATTCCTGTGGCAGCCATGCTGTCTATGTCCCCTTTGTGATTTCTGGACTTCAACTCCCAGAGTTCCTGTGGCAGCCATGCTGTCTGTGTCCCCTTTATGATTTCTGGACTTCAACTCCCAGAGTTCCTGTGGCAGCCATGCTGTCTGGGTCCCCTTTGTGATTTCTGGACTTCAACTCCCAGAATTCCTGAGGCAGCCATGCTTGCTATGGCCCCTTTATGACTTAGGGACTTCAACTCCCAGAATTCCTGAGACAGCCATGCTGTCTATGTCCCCTTTATGATTTCTGGACTTCAACTCCTAGAATTCCTGTGGCAGCCATGCTGTCTATGTCCCCTTTATGATTTCTGGACTTCAACTCCCAGAATTCCTGAGGCAGCCATGCTGCCTGTGTCCCCTTTGTGATTTCTGGACTTCAACTCCCAGAATTCCTGAGGCAGCCATGCTGCCAATGGCCCCTTTATGACTCGTGGACTTCAAGTCCCAGAATTCCTGAGCCAGCCATGCTAGCTATGGTCCCTTTATGACTCGTGGACTTCAAGTCCCAGAAATCCTGAGGCAGCCATGCTGCCAATGGCCCCTTTATGACTTGTGGACTGGCTCAGGAATTCTGGGAATTGAAGTCTACAAGTTATAAAAGGGCCATAGCCAGCATGGCTGCTTCAGGAATTCTGGGAGTTGAAGTCCAGGGATGGTAAAGTGGCCAGAGCTGCCTACAGCTGTTCTAGATCGGTGGCTGACATTTGGTGGTGGCATTAACTTGGTTCATGCCATATCTTTTCACTGTGGGCCCTGGGGCTGGGACCCCACCATTCAAGGGCCTTTCCAATCTCACTTATGGGCAGAAGGGGAGAACGAGGCTCCCCTAATAGAGAAGGGACCTTCCGGCTTTGGGGAATACCCCCCCCCCCGCTGTAAAGCTATGTTTATTTATTCATTGGCTTTATTTGATTGACGGATTGATCCTGAAGTGGGGTTTGCAGGGGGGAGGAAGGGGAGGGGGATGAAGGGGATGAAGAGGAAGTGGAGAGGAGGAGGCAGGAGGACTGTGGAGTCCTTGGTGCTCTCTTATCTTGGTCGTTTTCTTGCAGACATTTCATCACCCAACTAGGCAACCCCATCAGTGCTAGAGGGAGGAGGGTTTATGGAGAGGAGGAGGATTTGCTCCATGTATCTTAAAATTTCCAAAGAACATTGCTTTCGATCTTTGGTTTTTCTTCCCCCTTTTCTGCTTTCTTGGTCTTGAGGGCTGGTGTTACTCCCCCACTCCCACCCCACCATGGTACAGCCATAAATATAGCCGCATTCCAGCTTTCCTGAAAATGTTCTTTTTCTTCAGACCAGGCCGACCCCTCCTCACCTGACCTCAGCCATGGCCGAGAACATCCTGGCAGCTGCTTGTGAAAGTGAGACGCGGAAAGCAGCCAAGCGGATGCGGCTCGAGATCTATCAGACGTCACAGGTACGGGACCTGGCATCGGGCTATTTGCTGGCGTTGAGTAGCCGGATAGGTTACCCCTTTACTGCTTGCAGCAAGGCACTGGGCCCCATCCCGGATTCTGTACACTGGTTCCAGAATTGGGTTATTTGCTGGCGTTGAGTATCCAGATAGGTTATCCCTTTACTGCTTGCAGCAAGGCACTGGGCCCCATCCCGGATTCTGTACACTGGTTCCAGAATTGGGTTATTTGCTGGCGTTGAGTATCCAGATAGGTTATCCCTTTACTGCTTGCAGCAAGGCACTTGGTCCCATCCCGGATTCTGTACACTGGTTCCAGAATTGGGTTATTTGCTGGCGTTGAGTATCCAGATAGGTTACCCCTTTACTGCTTGCAGCAAGGCACTGGGCCCCATCCTGGATTCTGTACACTGGCTCCAGAATCAGGCTATTTGCTGGCAGGATAGGTTATCCCTTTACCGCTTGCAGCAAGGCACTTGGGCCCCATCCTGGATTCTGTACACTGCTTTGTTTGAAACACTTACAGGATCAGAGTTTATATTCATGCCACTTCGCTCCTAAAACTGACTCTGCTGTATTAATAGTCTTCAACTTACAACCGCTCCTTCAGCGACTTATTCTCCATGGCATTGAAAATAGTGACTTATGATCACACAACATACCCGGGGTCACACGATGAAAATTCAGGCGCTTGGCAACTGACATGTACAGCTAGTCCTTGACTTACCACACTTCGTTTACTGACTGTCGAAGTTTACAATGGCACTGGAAAAAGTGACTTATGACTGTTTTCACACTTACAACTGTTGCCACATCCCCATGGTCACATGATCGAAACTCAGATGCTTGGCAGCTGACTCATAGTTATGTCTTGGGGGGGTCACGTGATCCCCTTTTGTGTCCTGACAAAGTCAGTGGGGAAGTCAAACTCGCTTAACAACTGAGTGGCTATCGGGACAACTGCAGTGATTCCCTTAACAACTGTGGCAAGAAAGGTCGTAAAGTGGAGCAAAGCTTACTTAACTGTCTCGCTTAGCAACAGAAACTTTGGGCTCAACTCTTG
Source organism: Thamnophis sirtalis (assembly GCF_051295495.1). Classification (NCBI taxonomy): domain Eukaryota; kingdom Metazoa; phylum Chordata; class Lepidosauria; order Squamata; family Natricidae; genus Thamnophis; species Thamnophis sirtalis. The sequence continues at coordinate 469,535 of NW_028261406.1, read as the reverse complement.
AGTTGAGGATTACCTGTATTTATGTTTTCAGCCACCTGGGGTGGTGAGATCGCTATATATTCCATATACTGTCAGGCCCGTCCCAGCTGGGTCCCTAGGAAAGAAAGACCCTCAACTCCATTTGGTTGAAGTGATAGGTTCTTTTACTAAGGATTACTGGTCACTCTAGAACTAAAGTTCCCACCCAAGGGTTACAAACATTTTGCCTTCATCACAGCCCTCCCCTCACCCCCCCACCCTTTAACAAGTTCGTCGTAGACCAATGGTGTGCAGCATGCATGTTTTGGGGAACGCTCAGAGGTTTGGTGCAATTCACATTTCCTTTCCCAGGTTTCATGGCCTTGAAAACTGGAATGGGCTGGTTTCTCACCCCTGTGGTATCCATCAAACCGCCCGACTTCCCTGTTTCTCCTCCCTACTCCATACAGGTTCTGACCTAGACTTCTCCAGCAGCACGAAGCTGCCCTCATCCCGATAAACCCCTTTTGTTTAATTGACAGTGAATTCCTCTCCAGCCAAGTCTTTCCTCTCCCACCGTCTTCCAAGATAGTTCCCAATTACCGACCATTATCAGGCTTGGAGAGTGGCCAGGAAGAGATCTTTCAGACGCCCCAATACTTGGCAAGAATGCAGGAATGAACTAATGGTCTCCTGCAAACTCCACTCCCCTTTCGCTCCTCTTTTATTCCTTCTGGGAGGGGCCATTCACCGTCCACCTGTGGCCTCACTCCCAAGTCGACCCCTGTTCTTTAGCTGTTCCCTTTGTCTGGCCACTCTGCGCATGCGCACACTGGGAAGAGGCTCCAGCTGTTCTTCTGCCCCACTGATGTCTGACTCCGAAGGCAGCTGATAACTGGCATACGGCCCTGGCCCCCTCTCTGCCTCCGACACAGAGCCCTCAACAGAGCCTTCCCCAGACTGGCCCATGGTCCTCCCCAACCTCCTCACTGTCCGAATCTGCTGCCCCTTCCGCTGGCCACTGGCGGGCCACAGCAATACATGCTTGTTGCCCATTTCATCTCCACGTTCATGGCAGGATGCCAGCAAGGTGCCACGCCGAAGATGGAAGCTCTGATGCATGCTGCACCCTTACGGTTCCCTTTGCCCCTGACGCAACCCGCCCCTCGGTTTCTCTCCTCGCAGGACGAACCGGTTACCCTCGAGAAGCAGCAGCCTCGGGATTCGTCCGCCTCCGTCACGCATTCGTCCTACTCACTGCCAGCCTCCTCCTTCTCCCAGGACCCCGTCTACATCAACGGGAGCCTGAACTACAGCTACCGCAGCTATGGGACGCTGGGAGGGGCTCTGCAGCCGACTCCTTCACTCCAGACAGGGAACCACAGTAACGGTAAGGAGGGGAGCTCAGTCAGGAAAGGAGCTGGAAGGGAACCTTAAGAGGTCTTCTAGTCCAACCCCCTTGCTCAAGCAGGAGACGCCTAGATCAGGGGGTGTCAAACTCGATTTCATTGAGGGCCGCATCAGGGTTGTATCTGACCTGATGGAGTGGGCACGGCAATGCTGCATTCTGACCATTACTCCCTTCCTTCCTTCCCTCCCTCCCTCCTTTTTTCTTTCCTTCCTTCTCTCCCTCCGTTCTTCCTTCCCTCCTTCCTTCCTTTTTTCCTTCCTTCCTTCCTTCCTTCCCTCCCTCCTTCCTTCCCTCCCTCCTTTTCCTTCCTTCTCTCCCTCCCTTATTCCTTTCTTCCGTCCTTCCTTCCTCTCCTTCCTTTTTTCCTTCCTTTCTTCCCTTATTCCTTTCTTCCTTCCTTCCATCCCTCCCTCCTTTTTTCCTTCCTTCTCTCCCTCCCTCATTCCTTCCCTCCGTCCTTCCTTCCTCTCCTTCCTTTTTTCCTTCCTTTCTTCCCTTACTCCTTTCTTCCTTCCTTCCATCCCTCCTTCCTTCCCTCCCTCTTTTCCTTCCTTCTCTCCCTCCCTCATTCCTTCCCTCCGTCCTTCCTTCCTCTCCTTCCCTTATTCCTTCCTTCCCTCCCTCCCTCCCTCCTTCCTCACACTTACCAATAGCACTTAAGACTTATATACCGCTTTACAGCCCTCTCCGAGTGGTTGACAGAATCAGCCTCTTGCCCCCCCAACCATCGGGGTCCTCCGATTGATGGAATGCTGAGTCAGCCATGAGCTAGTCAGGATTGAACCCCCACACTGTGGGCACTTTGCCTGCAATGCTGCATTCTAGCGACTGCACCACCAGAGAACAGAAAAAGAAAGAAGGGAAGGAAGGAAAGAAGGAAAATACAGCAATGGCATGTTTCCTCCTCCTCCTCCGCTTTGCAGGCCCCACTGACCTCAGCATGAAAAGCGGCACATCCAGCACCACCCCACCAGCCAACAGCACGAACCGGGGGGTGCCAGCCGCCCAGCTCAGCCCGACCGAGATCAGCGCCGTCCGGCAGCTGATTGCCGGCTACCGGGAGTCCGCAGCCTTCCTCCTCCGCTCGGCAGACGAACTGGAAAACCTCATTTTACAGCAGAACTGACTGCCGGCTTCCCCGGGGCACCTGTGCCGGAAGAGACTGTCGTCCTCCAGGCTTCCTTGATAAATCTGCTCAGGACTGGCCGATCCTCTGCCTATCACCGCCCAACCCACCTACCCACCCACCCACCCACCCCCGGCACAGGTTGGAGACCCCCACCCCCACCCTCGAGAAATCCTCCTGTTCTTCTTTCGACCTGGAGCCCTTCTCCTGCCTTTGAAAGCTACACCAACCTGGTGCCCTCTGCCAACCGGAGCCAGCCTCGCCGCCTGGAAATAATGGGGACCCACGGTGGGTTTGGGGGGAAGCAGGAGCGGATTTCGGGCTGGCAGAGCGCTTCTGGCAGAGTCGGGATTTTTCTCGTGGAGCCCACCGGCAACGGTAGAGCCCCTCTTCCCCGTTCTCTTTCCATCCCCCGCCCACTCCCCCGTCCCTTTCCTTCCATCTTTGGAATTGCATATTTATTGAGAAATGCACCCCGTCCCTCCTGCCCTCCCCCACCTCCGTTCTTTCTCCCCATAATTTATTTATTTTTTCTAAAAAAAAAAGGAAAAAAAAAAGCATTCTTGAGTTTGTACAGAATTGCCATTTTTATTTTTTATTTTTGTGCGCGTCTCTCTGAGGGAAGGAAAGAGGGTGGGGGGGTGTTGATCCTGCACCATATTTCCACCTGCCGTCCCACTGAAGGGACCGGCCAGGCTCGGGAGCCAGCAGGGCGGAGGGGGGGGGGACAAAGTGGTCTCTGTTTTCAGGTTTTTTTTGTTTTTGTTTTTTACAACCCCCCCCCCCTCCTTTGGGCCACTCGATCCCCACTTTTGCCTGGGGCGGGAGCCACACCGGGGCCCGTCTTTTCGGGAGGAATTGCAAGACTCAATTCAAGGGCCAAAGCTCCGTAGCGTCAGCCATCCTCCTCCTCCTCCACACTCTACCTCACTCCCGAGTGCTCCCTGCTGGCCCCAGGAGTCTTTCGGGGAGTCCGAAGTTTGCCCCCTGGTTGCAAGGCCTGCGAGAGCGGCAAAGCACCCCCAAAAACAAAGCGTGTGGATGGGGGCAACTGAGTGGGGGGGGCATTGGAGTCACACTGGCAGGTTTGCAAAAGCAGAAGCATCCAACGGCCGCCGGAGCCTGGTTTTTTGGTGTGTGTGTGTGTGTGTCGGTGGGTGCAACGGGTTCGAGACCCCCTTTTTTTTCTCCTCCTCTTCCTCCTCCAACCTCCCCCCTTGGCAAATGCAAATGCACTTGCTGTTTTGCTCAGTGCAATATTGACCATGCTGCTATATGTAACGCGAAGGGACGGAGGAGCCGGGGTGAATTTTAAGGTTTTGTAGGTTTCTCGTAAGCTGGGGGCATCCAACCTCAGCCATGTTAAGCCCGTCGGACTTCGATTCCCAGAATTCCCCAGCTTTGTTGGCTGGGGAATTCTGGGAGTCGGAAGTCCGCCGGGGCTTAACATGGCCAAGGTTGGACACTCCCAATTCTAAGCCCATCTTCCCTCTCTGGTGCTCCAGAGCCAGGCTGGGATTTGAACCCGGGACCAACTGCTCCCCAAGGGTTTGCTAGGCCTGGAGACAGAGAAGGGGCTGTCCTCTCTTGCCCCCCACCCCCAGCTGTCCCCAAACCCAGGGGTGTGTATGTACCAGGGGGAGGACAGGATCCCTGTCTTCACTAGCAATCCTATTCATTCTCCCTTGATGTGGCCCTCCTCCAGCCCCCTTCCCCCCCGACCCACCCCGAGGGTCCCACCCGACTTTTGTGTAAATAGTTACTTGTGCCAGGTCTGACCCGCAACCACCCTCCTGCAAACCCTTAGGGTGTGTAACAGCGGCAGAGACAATCGCCCGTCCGGCAACACGTGAAGGTTCCCACCCCCATCCACATCTGGATTTGGGGATGGGGGGGTGGCCGTGCAATTTTTTTTTGGGGGGGGAAGGGGGTGGCTGATGACCCAGACGAAAACTCCCTTGATGTAATTCGAGGTTAACCTTTAGCGCCGGCTGGTGGTTCTCCCTTTCTTCCCCCACCCCTACCCTGTTTTTACATGCTCCGAAGGGGCTCCCCGAGATCACCAAGAGGTGGTCCCTTGCCCCACCTCGAGTTTGACTTTTAGCCATCCGTCTCTGGATCCGAAAAGGTTGATCCTACAAGCCATGTTTTTTTCTAAGATTCTCGGGACACCCTGGGCAGGGTGCTAGATTCTGACCCCACCAGGAATACCCTCTCTTTTTCCGGGGTGTATTTGTGGGAGGGGCTCAGCCACTGCTCTCTTGGCACTTGGCACAGGAGGGGGGGCTTCGCAAGGCGAGCGCCCCCTTTCCCGCTCTCCGAAAGCAGCATTTGAACCCCCGGGGAAAGGCATTGGCGGGACCTCCCGCGAGAGTGCCCACCAAACCCCATTCCCAAGCCCCCTGCCCCATCTTTTAGAGGCCCGGTTTTTTTGTCTTAGCTGGCCGTCCCTCCCTCCCTCCCTCCCCCTCAATTATTAACCTTTCCCAGAAAAAAAAATGCTGCTTTGAACTCAGAGGGTTGAAAAAAGAAAAAAAAAATACAACTTTGCTTATTTGTTTTTTTTGTAAGACTTTTTACAAAGGTAGTCTTAGCGATTTCCACCAGGAAAAAAAAAAAAGAAAAGAAAAATAACCGATTTAAACAATCTGTCCATGGTCTGAATGATTTTTTATACCATTTTTCGTGGTGCTTTTAGAAAAGGAAAAAAAAAAAGTTTTTCTCTCTCTCTTTCTCTATCTCTCGGTGGTCGTTCTCCAAGCGGAGTTGCTCCGCTCGTTCTTTCTTCTTCACCTGTAATTGTACCTAAGACCAATGTGAATTCTTTGTACTTTTTTCCTCTGACTTTGGACTCAGTGAAAGTGTACTGTTTACATGTACAGAAAAAACTCCCAGCGCCCCTCTGTGTTCGGCGAGACCCTCATCTTGGCGAGGTAGATCCCCCCCCCAACCTCACCCGCCTGCCTCATCTGCTTAGCGTGGCCACAGATCCGTTTACCTGTTTTCCCCGATGCCCATGGGGCTGGGCTGCTAGAGGGGGGCTTTTTTTTAGCGGCCGGCCACTTTTGTCCCCGGAACGGCTAAATGCCACAGAGGTCCAATCTTGGCAACTTTTAACCATTAGTGGACTTCAGCTCCCAGAATTCCCCAGCCAGCCTTGCATGGGTTTTTTTCCCCCTCCCATTGCAGAGAAAAGGATCGTAAGAGAGTAAGCGGGGCCCAAATGAAAAAGGAATGCATTAATGCCAGGGAATTCAGGGAGTTGAAAGGACACACATCTTAAAGGTTGTTTGAGGCTGGACACCCCGAATTCAAGCAAAGGCCAGGTAACAATATGGCCTCTCTTATTCGAGGGTGGCTCGTAGAACCCGGCGCTCGTAAACCCACACGAATGATGATCTGCGGGCAGCTGGGGAGCACCAGATTGCTTGCCGAGGCATCCCCCTGTAGCCGAAACTGCAGGAGAGTCCAGGGGATTTAATGAATGGCCGGCAAGACCCCCCTCCCCAACCGCCAGGAAGAGGGTGGCCAAAACAGTAGCCCTCCAATGCAGTTACACAGTGGACCCAAGCCCAGCCATTTTCCCCCTTCCCCAGAAATGGAGGGCGGAAAAAAACCCCCCAAGGCACTTAAAAGCAGCGGGCGAAGGCAGCCCTCCTCCCCCTGCGCCAATCTTATCACAAACCTTCGCTCCTCCTTCCTTCCTAACGGACGACCTATGCAAATTTTCACGTGGCTCTCGCTAAGCAGATGAGGGTAATGGCGGTTGTGGTGTTTTTCCCCCCCCCCTCTCCTTCCTCAACGTGCGATGGAAATCTTATTTTTGTTCCCCCTTTTTTGTGTTTTTAGACAGTGGATCCTTTTTAATTTTAATTTTTGGCCCCTTCTTCCCAGTAAACGTGGCTTTAATATTTTTAATTCTTAGCTCGCAGTGTTTTTGGGTTTTACGTGACGCGAACTTTAAAAAAAATTTCTGTTCTGTTTGTGAAATGAGTAGCACAGGCCAATCTCCTCGTCCTATTCACTTAAAAAGGAAAAAAAATATATGAGAAGACCAACGAGCTGTTTAAATCAAAGCGGTTCCTTTCATGGTATTACTTGCTAAATGCACTGATTTCATAAGTATGTGGATTTTTTTTTTTTTTTGGAGTCTGTATATCATATAAGACTGAATCTACTTAATAAACACTGTATAACAAAACGGAACGGATCTCACCCCTTTTCCCAGCACGGGAGTGGAAGACCGGGTCAAAATTGGAATCTCTTGAATCGATAGAAGGGAATACAGGGGGGTCCTCGGCTTACGGCAGTTCACTTAGTGACCAAAGGGACAATGGCACTGGGAAAAAAAAGTGAGTTAACGACCACTGTAGCCTCCCCATGGTTTTATGTTTGGATGCTTGTCAACGGACTCGTATTTACGACGGTCGCAATGTCCCTGGGTCGCACGGTCAACTTTCGTGACCTCCCCGACGAGCAAAAAGTTCCACCGGGAAAACCAGATTCACTTAACGACCGTGTTACTGGTTTGACAATGGCCGTGATGCACTTAACAAATGCGGCAAGGCAGGTCGTAAAGCGGGGCAAAGCCTCACCAGTTTCTCACTTGGCCCACGTAAATGTTGGGCTCGATTGTGGTCATAAGCGGAGGACGGCCTGCATTGGTAGCTTAGGGTTGGGCCTGGGGGAGGGTCCTGGGGGCTTCAAACTACTTGGAATACAAACTACGGGTGTTTGCAGACGATTTTAAGTGTTTATTTTGGAAGAACCACAAGCAACTGGGCCGAAATTAGTAGAACAAATAGAAGAATATGGAGAAGCCGTAGACATTTTCATGGCCCAGCTAGATAACGTCATCCGTGCTGAAAGGGAGTGGGATTTACTGTTTATATAGAAGCTTTATAGAAGTATTGCCTTAAATTACATTATATACTAGCAGGGGTTATATGCTAAATGTTTGTTTAGCCATCCTCTCCCAAAAAAAACATTCCCACCAACATTGACAGGGAAAGTGACTTGTATGTAAACAGAGAGAAACAAACCCCCCTTCCAGCCCTGATGATGTTACCTAGTTGGGTCATGAAATGCCTGCCACGAAACAAGCCAGCTCAGAGAGCGCTAAGGACCCCAATAGCCCCCGTCCTCCTCTCCGCAAACTTTTGATTCAAACCACGATCAGGTTACCTGGCTGGGCGATTAATGAATTAATGTCTGCGGAAAGCAGCCCAGCTCAGAAAGCAACAGGGAGCCCACCGTCTGGGGGGGACGGGGGTAATCCCGGCTACGGCCACCTGGAGAAATGGGGGGGGGGTATTCTCTCCCTATCGACTGGCGTCTCACCCCTTCCCGTCACCTTAAGGTGAAAACAGCAATGGGCGTGTGGATTTTCACTCGTGAGTCTGCTGCTAGCAGAGTGTTTACTGGCCCAATGCCTTTCCTGTTGCCAATGAGGAGTTTTGTTCAGCAGATACATTCTCATCCTACCCAGAAATATCTGCCTCTACCTAGGACTGAACTCACAGCCTCCTGACTGTGAGGCGAGAGCTCCACCTCCAGGCCACCAAACCACACAGCAATTGAAGTTCTAATGCCACTGAAAAGGGGAGCATGGCTGACGACGACCGTTGTAGCCTCCCCAGGGCTACGGGATCAAAATCTGGACACAGGGCAACTGGGCCACATTTACGACGGTCGCAGTGTCCCAGGGGGGACACGTGATCGAGCCCCCTTTGTCACCTGGCAAGCGGAGTCAACAGGGAAGCTGGATTCATTTAACGACCGTGCTGCTCACTGTAACAACCACATGGAGTTCACTTAACAACAGTGGCACGGGAAGGTCACAAAAAGGGGGCACAACTCGTTTCGCTTAGGAAATGCGTTGCCGCCATTAAATGGAGCACTCCTTGTTATCTCCTCACCCAAGGCCCGGAGCGCACGCAAGGGGCGAATAAAGAGACTTTCTCCTTAACCATAGAATGGGGACACTCTGCAGGCCCAGCGACTGAAGGAAGAGATAGCGGCGAACTCCGACAAGCCGCTCAGCTCGACACGTCGAGCTGAGCGGCTCGTCGGAGTTCGCCGCTATCTCTTCCTTCAGCCGCTGGGCCTGCAGAGTGTCCCCAAGACGTTTTGCGCGAAGGGCAAAGAAAACAAAAGCCCCCCCACAATCAGAGGACACAAAATGGGGTGTTGTTTCTCCTGTCCAAGAGGGTGGGTTTTGTGGGGTGGTGGTGTACGTTCAGTTTGGTGGCGGTGTTTGTCCCCCCCCCTCCCTTGTCCACAACACAACACACACGCACACACACACAGATGCCGCTGGGAAAGGAGCCCTGCGAACGCCAGGCGTGAGCTGTCAAATGTTTTTTTTTTATTATTATTTTTAAAATTTTTATTCTCCATACCACAAAGGGACATATAACATCAGGGTGGACCAGGATCTGCCCCTCCGCCCTCAGCCCAGGCCCCATCTGTACACAGCCCCGACCTCCTTGGGGGAGACGGAGGGGTGGGTGGGTGGGTGGGGGGAGCAGGGGTCAGAAGAGGGGAAGCCCCTTCTTCTTTGGTAAGCAGGTTCAGACCACCTGGGGAATTCTCGCTCTCTCGCCCTTCACGCGCCTTCCCTGCGCAGGAGGGTCGCCTCCCGATGGTTTCGGCCGGGAGCAAACCTGCCTGCGGACCCCAACCCTTTGGGGATTGGGGGGACGGGGGGAGAACCAAGATTTTTACGCTGCTTCGTCTACGGTGAAAGCCAAGAGGTCAAGAGGTAGGTAGGTCAAGGGAGGGAGATGACCTGGGGGGACCTTTGGGCCCTTCCCCAGGGGAAAGAGAGGGGGAGGTGGGCTCCCTTCTCACAGGGTTGGGTGGTTTCAACAGGAAGACCCGGCCCAAGCTGGCCTCCGGGCCACCCCCGCTTCCCCTCTCTGCTTGGCTAGACAGGACAGAGCAACAGCCACCCCCCGTCTGGTGGGGGGAGCGATTCGTAACCGACACTACTCTACAATGCAATACTGTGGGTAGCCTGGAGGGAGGGGGGGGGAGAACCCCCTCCCAAAAGGATTTTTTTTTAAAAAAAGAAAAAAAAGAGCTTTTTATGTACAGAACACCCATTTTACAAAAGCCCGGCCGAGTACTGAGTACAACGGATGAAGAAGAAGAAGACATGATGCATAGAAGGTACAATGAGGAGCCAAACATTTCCACTTTTGTTGTCGTTTCTTTACACACCCAAGAACAAAAAAAGGAAAGGAAAAAAAATTATATTATAGATTTATATTTATATACGTATGGGTTTTTTAAAAAACAAAACAAGAAAAAAAAATATGACACCGCTTCAAAGAGTAAAAAAGTCTTCCCGGATGCGGGGAAGGAAGACGCCTTCCGGCCTCCACTCCTCCATCTGCGTGGCGACTCCGAAAACCCCGCGCCCTGCGTTTCCGGGTCGACCACCGAGCCCAGCGCTGGGGGGGGGGGGGGGAGTGTGGCGGTGGCAAGGAGAGAAAATGGAAGACAAGATTCCGCTGGGCCTTTCACTTGGTCTTCCAACACGGAGGTAAGAGGGAGGTCAGCTCTTCCCCCCTCCACAGACTCAGCCCACGGGGAAGGGGCTCACGGCACAAGAAGGGTCCGAGGCCGGGCACCAACGGGCCAAGTCTCCAACAGAGTTCCTCGTCAAGGGTGGGGGGGGAAATCAGCCCTCCGAAACCCGCCTGTCTCCATGACCGACTTGCCACCCCCAGCAGGGAAACCCAAGACATACAGCGTCCATATTGGCTTTGTTAGGACCAGAATCCTTTGCATATACGGGCGTTCCTGGTCGCCGGTGTCCTCCTCCTCCTCGCCTGCTCAATGTACAGCTTTTGATCCTTCCGTGGGCCGCCAGTGTCATCTGACCACGAGGCACAGCACGCAGAGCTTGGAGGGGCCGATACAGTCGTCGTGGCAAAAGGCTCCGCAGCCCTGGCACATGATCATGGCTTTGAGACTGCAGGAGCACTTGAGGGAGAGCTCTTCCAGGCCTTTGCCCGTCTCGGCAAACACCTGGGCGGAGAAAGACAGCCCGCCCCGGGAAGAAGCCGTCAAGTGGGCTTTGGGGCCGAAGGTCCCGGCGTTGCCATCCAGGTTCCGGGGGAAAAAGGGGCCGCCGGGCGAAGAGGCGTAATTCAGACGGGAGGAATTCAGCTGCAGCTTGGAAAGCTTCCCGTATATGGCCTGCTTGATGTTGAGCTGGGAAGGGAGGGAGGACGGCTCCAGGGGCTGCGCAGGCCCCTTCCCCGGCTCCTTGGGCAGCTTGAAAAAAGCCAGGTCCCTCCCCAGGGGGAAGCCCTGCCAAGTCTCCATCATGTGGGGAGGGGCCTCCTTCGGCTGCTCCCTCTTCCTCTGGGCCGAGGCCAGCACCTTCTTGTTCTCCGTTGAGCCGCCATTCCTCTTGGAGGGCCATTCCTCCCTTGCGGGAGGCAAGCGGGATCCGGGGGCCATCGCCTTGGCCGGGGGAGAGACCAGTTTGCTGTGGGAAAGCATGCCCCACATGGGGAAGGGCTCTGAGCCGTGGGGCTTCTGGGCCTTGGCTGCTGCCCCGCCCGCGATGCCCGAGCCGAAGACCTTCCGGCCCAGAGCCACGGGGGTCTTCTCTGCGGGGCGGCTGCTTGGCTGCTCCGGCCCCAGAGAGGCCGTGCGCAGAGGGAGCTTGGGCCCCGGGGCCGTCTTCAGCGTCTCCTCCAGCTTCCTGATGCCAGCCGTGGAATCTGCTCTGGGCAGATCCGTTTTATCCGGACGAGGGCAGGAAGAGGTTGGATTCTTTCCCAGATTTGAGAGATCTGTTTTCGGAGACTGGCCGACGGCTTGATCCAGGGATCCTGGATTTGGAGTCTTCTCTGGAGGCAGGCAGGCCCTTTCGGCAGAGTCCCGCAAAGGTTGGGGGTGCACGTGTGGTCTTCCTGGCTGGGTCACTTGGGCCGGTCCCCTCCCTGCACGGGGCGTCCTGCACGAGGCGGTCATTGCTCTTAACCGCCTGGAAGAAAGGGCAGATTTCTGCCGGGGGCTTGTCCCGAGAAAAGGCTGCAGCTGCCTGGGAAGAGGCTGGCGGGACGCTTTTGGGAAGCAGACCCTGGGGGACCAAGTGTCCCTCCAGGGGCTTGGCTGCTGTGGCGGACACAGGCTGGGGGACACCCGAGCGTGGCCTTTCCTGGATTGCGACATCAACCGGGGGAACTGATTTGGCCGTGGTGGGGATAGGAGCGGGCAACCTGGTCCTGCAGGGGGAGTCGACGACCCCAACATCCAAAGGCAAATCTTCCCTGCTTTCCAAGATGACCTCTCTACGTCCCTCCGGGCGTCTCTGCTTGGACCCGCTTTCCCTCTCTTCAGCCTGGCGACAATCCCCGTTTATCTCCAAGTTCTCATCGGTGAGCTCAGCATCCAAATCGGAGGCCGTCTCTGTGGTCTCACTCAGCGGACTCTGGGCTTCCTCATCGCTGCCGGGGCTTGGCCCTGTCACGGCCCGTTCTCGCCCGGTCTCTACCTCCATGTCCGAGGGTGCCGATACTGGGGACAAGGGGCTCTCACGGGCGCTCGTATTGAAGCAAGGAGGGAGCGGGCCTGTTGTGAGTGGGGAAGCGTCCCCTGGGCTGCTCGGGGCCCCTCTTCCGGGGACTGGGGTGGCACCCTGTGGTGGGAGCTCCACAGGGCTGGGGTCCTCTGGAATGCCCTCCCACGCAGGAGAGCCCAAAGCCTCCGAGCCAACTCGTGTGCTGCTCTCGGAAGCCAGGTCACCTCCCGGCCCTCCTGCCTGCTTCTCCCTCCGATGAGGATGCTTTCGGAGTCTCCTAGCCAGCCATTGCTCTGCTGCCTTCCCACGGGAGATTCCCTTCTGTCCTCCCGATCGCGGCCCTCCAGAGGAGCATCTTCTGCGGAAGGTGAAGGTCTGGGATCATCCAAAAGGTGGCCAGGATGACTGGCCGGCACTTCTGTCGCTCTGCGATCCGAGAGGCTGCCTTCCGAGGAGTCCTCCGGCTGGGCAGCGGCTTCCTGGGAAGGAAGACTCGCAGCCTGTCTACCCTGCTTGAGCTCTCTTTCCCTGGCGGGTTCTGTGGCCCCGGAAGGCCAGCTCGCTTCCGGCCCCTGCCAGCCGGCGGCCTTCCCGCCTAGGTGGGAAGGCGGCAATAGCTGTGTTCGCTGTAAATCTGACCAGCGCTTCCCGCGAGTTCTCTTGCATCGCCAGTGCTTGGCCCGGTGGCTCCTGGGTGGGCGGAGCCGGCTGCTGTTGCCGCGACCACCACCACCGCCTTCGTCTGGGCTCCTTCTGCCGCCTCCTCCTGGCCCACCCCCACCTCCCAATGGTGGAGGCAGGAGCAGCAGCCGCTCGCTGGACTCGGCCTTGCAAAGGACAGGCCTCAGAGTCAGCAGCGGCTGGGCTCCCCCTTCGGTCCGGCCGGCCGGGTTCTGGATTGGGGATAATCCGAGGGACATATCTGGTAGGCTGTCTGACCTTTAACCACCCAGGGGGGTTTGATTCGGGAAAGTTGAATCTGGAGAGAACAAAGAAAAACAGGGGCGTTCAGAGGACGTCCTGTAGGAGGCCTGCGCGTTAAAAGCCCCCCCCCGCCCCCAATTTGCAGAATTATATACTCTTTATAAGTATTTAATTTTTAGAGGAAGCCTCCCTAGGACTCGAGAGGCAGAAGCATGCTGGGCGAGGCTCCTTTCCCCAGGAATGCTGGGGAGTGTAGATTGGGAAAGGCCTCCCCTTCGCAGAACTACAACTCCCAGATTCCCCTGGGGGAAAAGGCTCGGAGACAGGGGGTCTTCCTTCCTGGCTTTAGCACTAGAGGGCAAAGCCACAGCGGGACCACCCTCCGCTACATTATGGTTGATGCAACTGTAAGGGGGGATTTTTGGATTTGCAGGAGAAAAGATGGGATGATTAACCCAGCTTATTTGTTTAATTTGCGTCTCACCTTTATTATTTTTATAAATAAATCAAAGTGGGGGAACATACCCTAAGACGCCTTCCTGCTGTTTTCCTGTGTGTATTTGGGCCAATCATTCTCTCTCAGCCCAACCCACCTCTCAGCAAATGCACCCCAGCTGGCTTTCATGACTAAGGGGGTACTAGAACTCCCGTCTCCTGGTGATTGGCTCAAAGTCACCCAGCTGGCTTTCATGCCTAAGGCAGGACTAGAACTCTCTGTCTCCTGGTGATTGGCCCAAAGTCACCCAGCTGCCTTTTGTACCTAAGGCAGGACTAGAACTCACCAGTTTTCCTGGTTTCTAGCGTGGTGCTTTCACCACTAGATCAAACTGGATCCCCCCCCTGCCCCTGGCTTTCCTCTTTAGATCCTTCCATTGCTCCCCCTGCCAGACCCCACCTGAGATCATTCATGCAGAAGCCAGACCCCCCCCCCCCCAAGAGAGCCCACCCCCCACTATTCCTCCCCTTCCGTCTGACCCAGAGGGAAACCCACACCGGAGCCCGAGCTGAAGGGAGAGGGGAGAACAGCAGCAAGTCGCCCCATGGCAACTTGAGTCCGAGGCCTCGGGTGAAGCCCGGCAAGTACCACCCCCCCCCCAATCCACCCGCCGAGGCAGGGAGCAGCTCCCCGCCCCCCTCTTACCCGGATGGGAGGGACTTTAGGCTCCTCTTTGGTGGGCTGTGGCTTTTCTGGGTGAACACTTTCAATTGTGTTACGAAAGGACTGACGGTCCTCAAGCCGCGGCTTCTTTTCGGGGAAAGAGGGGGAGGCGGGCTGCTCGGAAGCATTTCCTCTTCTGCTGCTGATCCTGCGGTCCCAGAGGCAGGCTGGGAATCCGCTCTGGGGTTGCCGCCGCTGCCACAGCCGCCGCCGCCACGGCCTCATCCACCTTGCTCAAGACCTTGGTCACTTCCGGGGACATCTCGGCCGAGGGAGCTGCCCGGCTGGCTTGGCACTCGTTCGTGGCGGGATTGGCCTCTCTCTCCTCCGCGGGCGTGGCCTCCGCAGACGACAGTGGCGAGGAGGATGCCTCTTTGGCAGGGGAGGAAGGCTCCGCTTCGCGCAACTTGTGCCGGTTCCGGCGGTTCCGGCAGCGTAGGGAGCGCCTCTTGAAGTGCCCGTCAGGCTGGTGGGTTGTGGGCGTGCAGGGTGCCCTGGCGGGGCCTTCCGGGGAGGCAGCTGTGGTCCTCTTCTCTGCCTCACTGGGGGCCGACTTCTGCTCTTCCGTGGTCAAGCCCAGCCTGCAAGGGGAGTAGAATGGAGTCAGTTGGCAGCTGATCCCACCAGCCCAGGGGCCCCCTCCGAACTTGGAAAACCTTACGAGGACTTCAACCCCCCCAATTTCCCACCAGCGGACTGTACCATCTTCCGTAAGGATTTGCGACTGGCAGGCTGTCGGGGTCCTTGAGCCACTTGCTACTAAGGAAGGCCTTCCACTTGGCTGCTTTAGCCAAGGGGGGTCCAACTGTGGTAGCTTTCAGACTTTCGGACTTCAGCTCCCAGAATTGGAGCGACTGCTGGCTGGGGAATTCTGGGAGTTGAAGTCCACCCATCTTAAAGTGGCCGGGTTTGAGAAAGAGCGCATTACATCGAATGTGTGTTTTACCCACAAAGAAATCAAAGATAAGATTGGTATAGATCTATTTCATAGCTGTTTAGCTCTCATCAGCTAGCCATTCCCCTTCCTGGGATTTGAACCCGGGCTACTTGGGAGTGGAGCGGTATGTGCCCTCCCATAATCGGGTAGGCCAGGTTGCCCTGATTAAAAAACAACAACAGTGCATTAAATCATTAAAAACAAAAGCTGGTTTGTTGTTGTTGTTGCACTGAGTCCGTTGGTGAAAAGAAGAGGGCTGTGTATTGCTGCCCTGGAATTATTTCTGTGACGGCCCTTTGCTTTAGCCAATCATGGGAGCCTTTGATACTTGTGGAACTACAACTCCCAGAATTGGCCAGAGAGCGATGGCGGGAGTTGAAGTCCACGAGTCTTAAAGGGGGCAAAGATTGGAGACCTGCGCTGAACGGAAGAAGCTTGGAACCCCCCCCCCCCCCCGGTGAAGTTTTCCTGGGAGGAACGTCTACTACAGTAATGCGCTCTACATGGGGCAGCCCTTGAAGAGCATTCGGAGACTTCAGCTTGTCCAGAATGCAGCCGCGCGAGCGATTGTGGGTGCACCTCGGTACACCCACGTGACACCTATCCTCCGCGAGCTGCACTGGCTGCCCATTGGTCTCCGGACACGCTTCAAGGTTAGTCATTACTTATAAAGCCCTACATGGTATCGGACCTGAGTATTTGAGAGACCGTCTCCTGCCAATTACTACCCTTCGACCAATCAGATCCCACAGATTAGGCCTCCTCCGGATACCATCAACTAGCCAATGTCGACCCCCCCCCCCCCGGGGGAGGGCCTTCTCTGTGGCTGCTCTGGCCCTCTGGAAGGATCTCCCCGTGGAGATTCGGACCCTCACCACCCTTCAGGCTTTCCGCAAAGCCATCAAGACCTGGCTGTTCCAGCAGGCCTGGGGCTGATGAGTTCCCAGCCCCACTCGAATTGTTGATTCTTGTGTAGTTTTTAATTTGTCTTTGTATCCTGTTTGTCTCGTTTGTTTTTGTATTGCCCCCTTCCCCATGTGTTTGTTCGCCGCCCTGAGTGCCCCCGGGAATAGGGCGGCATACAAGTATAATAAATACAAATACAATACAACGTCGCAGAGGTTATGCGCTGCCCAGCCGTGTTTCCAAAAGGGCCACTTACTTCTGCCCGTAGTAGTCCTCGAAAAACCGCTCTTTCCAGACTTCCGTTTTCTTTTCCTTCTCCATTTCCTGCCTGATGCGGACCTGCATCTCGTGAGTAAACTCCCCTGGAAAGGAAGGGGGAAAAAAAAATCAAGTGTTTATTTGGCTTTGTAGAAACACTAAAAAAAGAAACACACGGAAACACAATGGTTAAAGGCCTGGAGACACATGAAGAAGGGCTGCAGGAACTTGGTCTGGCCAGTTTAGAGAAAAGGACGACTGGGGGGGACATGATGGCAGTCTTCCAGTATTTGAGGGGCTGCCACCACGAAGAGAGGGGGTCAAATTATTCCCCAAAGCACCGGAAGGCAGGACAAGAAACAACGGATGCAAATTAATCAAGGAGAGAAGCAACCTGGGATTAAGGAGAAGCTTCCTCACAGTGAGGACAATTCACCAGTGGAACTGCTTGCCTCCAGAAGTTGTGGATGCTCCATCGCTGGAGGTTTTTAAGACGAGATCAGACAGACATTTGTCTGAAATGGGACAGGGTCTCCTGCAGGGTGTTGGACTAGAAGATCTCCAAGGCCCCTTCCAGTTCTATTGACTGATTGGTTCATTGAAAACTGACAGCAGAAAAAGACCCAGAATCCATCCTATCTGCCCTTTGAGGGGTTTTTTGTTTCTCTTTTCTTTTTAAAATATTTTTATTAAGCAGTTTTTTTTTAAAAGAAAACATTTTTACACTTTCTTTCTGTACAACATTTCCACATCGGTACACATCCATTATATATGTATTTCTCTCCCCTTATTTCAAGTTCTCTTTGTCTAATATATACATTCTGTAAATTACAATCCTTCATTGTGTATCATTTCCATTTATATGTTTCATCTGTACGTATACATTGCTAATTTCTGATTCCTAGCAATAGCAGTTAGATTTATATACCGCTTCATAGGGCTTTCAGCCCTCTCTAAGCGGTTTACAGTCAGCATATCGCCCCCACAGTCTGGGTCCTCATTTCACCCAGATATAGATAGATAGATGATAGATAGATAGATAGATAGATAGATAGATAGATAGATAGATAGATAGATAGATAGAAATAGCAGTTAGACTTATATACCACTTCATAAGGCTTCCAGCCCTCTCTAAATGGTTTACAGAGTCAGCATATCGCCCCCACAGTCTGGGTCCTCATTTCATCCACCTCGGAAAGATGGAAGGCTGAGTCAATCTTGAGCCGGTGAGATTAGAACCCCTGAACTGCAGCTAACAATCAGCTAAAGTGGCCTGCAGTACTGCACCCTAACCACTGCGCCACCTCGGCTCCTATTCCTGCGTCTTCTTCATTTAGTCTTTCCTTAAGCTTTACACCTGTCCTCTTAATATTTGTACCACTCATTCCATACCATTCCAAACTCCAAAAGGAGTTTCCTCCTTTTATTTCTTTTGTGAGTCTGTCCATCTCTGCACACTCTAAAACTTTCCTTATCACGTTGTCCTCTGTTGGTATATTATTGTTCTTCCAGTTTTGTGCATATATTATCCTAGCTGCCGTTATGATGTGTAAAGTTATATATTGTATTTTTTTAAAATCATATTTCCTTGTAAGTATTCCCAATAAAAATAATTCTGGTTTCATGTCTGTTTGCTGTTTAGTTATTTCTTCGAGCCATTTTTTTTAAATTCTATTCCAATATTGTTTAGCTTTCGGGCATATAACCACATGTGGTAATATGTTTCTGTTTTCTTTTCAATTTATTTTTTACTAGCTGGATACCCGTGCTTTGCTACAAAACTATGTGATCAGGCTTGATAAATTGACACTTAAAGCTTGAAAATTAATGTAGAATGTGTAACTCCTTAGCTTCAGAGTGTGGTTAATGTAAGGCAACTGGCAGTTGGAACAGAGTTCTTTTCAGGTGGGGAGGGAGAGTAGAATGTCCAAATCCTTAGCTTCAGAGCATGTTAATATAATGCTGTATAAGAAATACTAAGGATCTGATGGTCATTTCAAAAAATCCTTTCTTAGCGACCACCTAGAAGCCAAGAGGGACATACATGCCAAGTTTAAAGTTTGTAGGCTTTACGTTTCTGGAGATTTTGTGACGATGCATGAGTTGTATTTGGCTTTTATATTTATTTTTTATTTCCTTTTTTGTCTGCCAGATAACAGACGAATCCCAACCACGTTTAAATTCAGTTACTGATTCACTGATTCCGCTGGAAGTTGGTCCCCAAACTTGCACTACGTTTTCTGGGAAGCCACTTTCAAACATTACAGGTAGTCCTCAACTTACAACAGCTCATTTAATGACCGTTCGAAGATGCAACGGTAGTGAAAAAAAAGTGACTCAGGGCTGTTTTTCACCCTCGCGACTGTGGCAGCCTCCCCTTGGTCATGTGATCCAAATTCAGACCCTTGGCAACTGGTTCATATTTATGACGGTCGCAGTGCCCTGGGATCACAGGATCCCCCTTTGAGCAAAGTCAATGGGGAAGCCAGATTCACTTAACAACTATGTAAGAACAGAAATTTTGGGCTCAGTGGTGATCGTAAGCCGAGGACTACATGTTCTTTTGAATTTTCCCTCTTGTCGGTTTGAGGCTACACCCCCTGGGCTATATGCCGAAGGTTTTGCCAAAGTCCTTAATAACTGACCGCCTCATTCAACGACTGTCTGTATTATGACAGGGCTGGAAAAAAGCAAGTTTATGAGACTTGTTTGCTGGGAGGTGAAGTCATCTAGGGGCCATAATTCCCCACCCCTATTCTAGGCCAATGCCTGTTCCAAGGATGGGCTTGTTCCCCCCCCCCCCCCCCGCCCATCCCAGGACCAGCAAACCTACCGTCTGCCAGCCTCTCCCGCCAGCTCTGGGCAGCATGAGCAAAAAACTCGTTATTTAGGGCGCTTCCACTCAGGCGCAGCAGTCCGTCTGTCCCAGGCTAGAAGGAAGGAAGGGAATGTTAAGCACAGTTAGGTTTAGGTTTAGGTTTATTGGGATTTATATGCCGCCCTTTTCCCTGAGGGAAAGTGCACAGTGCGCAAACCTTTACTGAAAGTGACAAAGAGAGAATGATAAAGAGAAAGAGACAGAGAAACAGAGACAGAGCAAAAGGGAAACCGAGAAACAGACAGAGAGAGAAACAGAGACAGACAGACAGAGACAAAAAGAGACACACAGAGAGAAAGAAATAGTGTCATAGACAGGGAGAGACAGAGAGAATGATGGAGAGAAACACATACACAGAGAAACAGAAACAGAGACAAGAGAAAGAGAAACACAGAGAGCGAGAGAGAAAGAGAGGGGAGGCACAGAAACAAAGAGCAAAAGGGAGACAAGAGGATCAGAGAGACATACAGAGAAACAGAGTCATTGTTTGAGGAGAGAGAGACAAAGAAACAGAGCAAAAGGGAGAGGAGAGAGAGAGAAAGGGAAAGAAGGAGAGAGTGAGTGAGTGGAGGAGAGAGACAAAGAAAGAGGGAGAGAAAGGGAGAGAGAGAAAGGGAGAGAAAGGGAGAGAGAGAAAGGGAAAGAAGGAGAGAGTGAGTGAGTGGAGGAGAGAGACAAAGAAAGAGGGAGCAAAAGGGAGAGAGTGAGTGGAGAGGAGAGAGACAAAGAAAGAGGGAGAGAAAGGGAGAGAGAGAAAGGGAAAGAAGGAAAGAGTGAGTGAGTGGAGGAGAGAGACAAAGAAAGAGGGAGAGAAAGGGAGAGAGAGAAAGGGAAAGAAGGAGAGAGTGAGTGGAGAGGAGAGAGACAAAGAAAGAGGGAATGAAAGGGAGAGAGTGAGTGAGTGGAGAGGAGAGAGAGACAAAGAAAGAGGGAGAGAAAGGGAGAGAGAGAAAGGGAAAGAAGGAAAGAGTGAGTGAGTGGAGGAGAGAGACAAAGAAAGAGGGAGAGAAAGGGAGAGAGAGAAAGGGAAAGAAGGAGAGAGTGAGTGAGTGGAGAGGAGAGAGACAAAGAAAGAGGGAGTGAAAGGGAGAGAGTGAGTGAGTGGAGAGGAGAGAGACAAAGAAAGAGGGAGAGAAAGGGAGAGAGAGAAAGGGAAAGAAGGAAAGATGAGTGAGTGGAGGAGAGAGACAAAGAAAGAGGGAGAGAAAGGGAGAGAGAGAAAGGGAAAGAAGGAGAGAGTGAGTGAGTGGAGAGGAGAGAGACAAAGAAAGAGGGAGTGAAAGGGAGAGAGTGAGTGAGTGGAGAGGAGAGAGACAAAGAAAGAGGGAGAGAAAGGGAGAGAGAGAAAGGGAAAGAAGGAAAGAGTGAGTGAGTGGAGGAGAGAGACAAAGAAAGAGGGAGAGAAAGGGAGAGAGAGAAAGGGAAAGAAGGAGAGAGTGAGTGAGTGGAGAGAGACAAAGAAAGAGGAAGAGAAAGGGAGAGAGAAACAGAGAGAGCGAAAGGGTCAAGGAGGGAGCAAGGGAGGGACCCTACCTGCCTGTCCACTTCAGGGAGCAGGAGGAGGAGCTGCTGCTGGAAGTGCAGGGGGAGGGCATTGAAGGTCCTGGAATTGATCAGCGCCCGCAGATTTGTGTTGACCAGAATGGAGCCTGGCGTCTCGAAGTCGATGTCGTCCCCCCTGTTCCTCTTCACTTGCCCTGCAGTTCCCAGAAAGCAACAGACAGGCAGAGATGTTTACACAGCCGGGAGTCAGGAGAGGCATCTGCAGACGCACCTCACACAGCTGCCGCTTCTCGAGACGGGAAACCTTTCTTGGAAGCGGCTGGGAGGCAGCCGGCCAGCGGTCAGCTGCGGGCAACCAGATCCACACGCAGAGAAAGCAATTCGCTACAAGTGGCCCTCGATTTAGGACCCCAAACGAGGCCCCCAAATGCCCATTGCTTGCCACGGTTGTTCAGTGAACCTGGCTTCCCCATTGACTTTGCTGCTCAGAGGATCTCATCAGCGGGTGATTTGCAAAGATCCCTGGGACAGCGCAACGGTCGTAAGTATGAATCGGTTGCCAAACCTTTCGAATTTTGATCGTCTGACCATGGAGATGCTGCAACAGGCATACATGAGAAAAAGAGTGGTAAATAACGTTCCCCCCCCCAGTGCTGTTGTAACTTCACACGCTCCCCTTTCATTCTATGGCCTCCTATTTCCCCCACAACAACCCCTTGAGGTGGGCTTGGCTGAGAAAGAGTGATGAATAAGAAGAACGGCTGCAGGATTTGGGTCTGGCTAGTCGAAAGCAGTGTTTCTCAACCTTGGCGACTTTCAGTCCTATGGACTTCAACTCCCAGAATTCCCCCAGCCAGCATAGCTGGCTGGGGGAATTCTGGGAGTTGAAGTCCACAGGACTGAAAGTCGCCAAGGTTGAGAAACACTGGTCTAAAGAAAAGAAGAATTAGGGGTGACGTGATAGCAGGATTCCACTATTTGAGGGGCTGCCATAAAGAAGAGGGGGGGTCAACTTATTCTCCAAGGCACCTGAGGGTAGAACAAGAAGCAATGGGTGGAAACTAATCAAGGAGAGAAGCAACCGGGAATTAAGGAGAAACTTCTTAACAGTGAGGACAATTAACCAGTGGAACAGAAGTTGCCACCAGAAGTTGTGGGTGCTCCATCACTGGGAAAAGATTGGACAGCAGCCGTTGGTCTGAAGTGACATGGGGCCTCCTGCTTGAGCCATGGGGGTGGACTAGAAGACCTCCGAGGTCCCTTCCAGCTCATTCATTCGTTCTAAGATCTCACCTCATCCCCCTGTGCCTCTTGCTCCCTTCCTCCCCATCCTTTACCCATTTTAAGCTAATTTAATATTATTCATTTTTCTTTTATTAGTTTTCGGTGCTTGGGAGCCACCCGTGGCATATAAGATAATAAAAAGTAAAGTAAATTATATGAAATGGGGAACAAAGCGCCTTGGAAGACGCCAGGAGCAAACTATTTCCTATTGCTGCCAAGAAAATTGACTTTTATTTAGGTTATGCCTCTGCCCTGCGTGTGTGTGCGCGTGTAAGTGTGAAATCACCTAGGAGGGGCTTTACTTTAAGGCAACTTGCAAAAATAAACCCGGGCTTGTCCCTGATGGTCTTTTAAGAGGATTTTAAACCGATTTATTTATTCCGGCCTACATTGGACTGAGCTTTTAATCTCTTGCTACTTGTTATAATCGTGCACTGAGTGCTGTTTGTTAATTCTATGGTTTGCCACGATAGGCGGGATCCCTCGTCAAAACAGTTACCATTTTCTTGCTGAGTTCCAAACCTACTTTGAAGAGGTGTGTGTGTGTGTGTGTGTTGACTTACTCTCCAAAACAACTGACAAAACAACTTTTTTCCCACCCCCTCTCTGTAAGCCGGCCGGAGTCCTCCGGGATTGGGCGGCCTATAAATAAAATTAAACTTGAAACTTAAACTTGAAACAAGAAACAAAGGACCGAAACTCATGAAGGAGAGGAGCAACCTGGAACTAAGGAGAAACTTCCTAACAGTGAGGACAATTAACCAGTGGAACTGCTTGCCACCAGAAGCTGTGGGTGTTCCATCACTGGAGGTTTTTAAGGAAAGATTCGACAGCCATTCGTCTGAAATGCTGTAGGGTCTCCTGCTTGAGAAGGGGGCTGGACTAGTAGACCTCCAAGGTCCCTTTCGATCCTAGGATTCTGAAAACTGGCAAGTTACTTCCAGTTTCCTGCAAAAACCAGCCCCGGAGTGAACCATGGGATTCATTTAATAACCGCCGTGTTTATTTAGCAGCAGCCTCATTCACTTAACGACTGTTGCAAGAATCACTGTACGTTTGGGTTGGTACCTGATTTACCTCCATCACAACTTGCAGGCGGTGAGCTGCAGGCTCCCTTCCTGTCGCATGTCAAGGACCGCCTGTACTAAAGGAAAAGTTTCCCATACTTGTTCAGTGCTGACAGTGATTCCCTGGTGCACAAAGAAAGCATGGCACCACACCCGGGGTTGTGTGTTGGCTCTTTAGGGTGAAGTCTCTTCGTCTACTAATAGGGGAGGCTGAGTTCGCGCTGCAGGCTTGAGCGTTAAGCAGCCCTACGGCTGATTCTAAAGGACTCTAGTCGAGAGAAAGCTATAGCAATAGCAATAGCAGTTAGACTTATATACCGCTTCATAGGGCTTTCAGCCCTCTCTAAGCGGTTTACAGAGTCAGCATATCGCCCCCAACAACAATCTGGGTCCTCATTTCACCCACCTCGGAAGGACGGAAGGCTGAGTCAAACCTGAGCCGGTGAGATTTGAACAGCCGAACTGCAGATAACAGTCAGCTGAAGTGGCCTGCAGTGCTGCACCCTAACCACTGCGCCACCTCGGCAATTAACAGATAGATGCAACCTCTTGTTATCTATTAGCAAGACAGGAATTCAACCCAGCATCTTTTTTAAAGGGATAAATCGAAACAAGGGCGACCGACCTGCCTTCCCTTGAGGACCCTCACACTGAAAGGAGCCAGGCTGAGAAAATACCTGCAGAGCCCTCACATCCTGGACGTAAACTGGTTCAGGTTCTCCCAAGACGATGCTACAGGGTGCCGCGCACCAAAGCAACCAGAGAGAAAGATAGTTTCCCCCACCCACCCCCATGCCATCACTCTGCTGAACACTTCACTCCCACAAGACTCCTCTTTTCTCATCTTGCCTATTATCCTTTCCTATTGATACCTTTTGATTTTATCACTTGGTGTTTGCAACTTGTGATTCATTAAATCCCATATTAATATGA
Source organism: Thamnophis sirtalis (assembly GCF_051295495.1). Lineage (NCBI taxonomy): Eukaryota > Metazoa > Chordata > Lepidosauria > Squamata > Natricidae > Thamnophis > Thamnophis sirtalis. The sequence continues at coordinate 445,647 of NW_028261406.1, read as the reverse complement.
TGACCTATTACTTGTGGTTTCTATGTACACCGGGAGCTTATGCACCAAAGACAAATTCCTTGTGCGTCTGATCGTACTTGGCCAATAAACAATTCTATTCTGCTCCCTTTTCTCTCCTCTCTTCTCTATTCCATTCCATTCTGCATTCTATTTTCTATTCCATTTCTGTATTCAGTATATTCTTTTCTTCTCCTCTCTTCTCCATTCCATTCTGCATTCTATTCTATTTTCTATTCTTTCTGTATTTTCTATTCAGTATATTCTTTTCTTCTCCTCTCTCCTCCTCTCCTCATTCTATTCTCACATTTTCTATTCTATTCTATTCTATGCTACATCCTATCCTATCCTTGTTGTTGTCAGTTGAGAAGTCGTGTCCAACCCATCGTGACCCCATGGACCACGTTCCCCCAAGCCTTCCTGTTCTCTCCCATCCTCTGGAGTCCATTGAAGCTCACGCCGGCTGCTTCAGGGACTCCATCCAGCCCCCTCCTTCTCTACCGTCCCCTTCTTCTTCTTTTGCCCTCCATCGTTCCCAGCATGAGGCTCTTCTCCAGGGAGTCCTTCCTTCTTATTAGGTGGCCAAAGTCTTTGAGTTTCCTCTTCAGGATCTGGCCTTCTAAAGCACAGGAGGATAGAATAGGTCCAGCACCTATCCTATCCTATCCTATCCTATCCTATCCTCTTCTAAATAAAAACAGGTGTAATGCTGCATCTTAGCTGGAACGTCCAATGAAACAGGCATATCTGTAGTATAATAAATCTATGCAATACAATCATCCGTTTAATAGCTGTTTGAAGTTACAAAGAGATGGAAAAAGGTGAGGGATGACTATTTTTCACCTTTTAAGACCATATCAACATCAAGTCAGATGATCAAGTCAGATGCTTTGCAACTGGTTCATATTCATGACGCTTGCAGGGTCCCAGAATCACGTGATCCCTTTTTGTGACTTTCTGATAAGTAAAATCAACGGGGAAGCCAGATTCACTTAACAACCGTTGCTAATTTAACAAATTGCAGCGATTCGCTTAACAAATATGGCGAGGAAAGCTGTGAAATGGGGCAAAACGCAGCCAATGTCTCACAACAACATAAATTTGGGGCTCAATTGTCGTCTTAAGTTGAGGACCACCTGTATCTCAAAAGACGACTCAATGGGGCCACAGGTTGTCTGGTACAGGTTGCGCCAACCTTGGCAACTTTTAGGGCTTGTGGACTTCAACTCCCAGAATTCCTCAGGCAGCCAGGTTGGAGAACACTGCTCTCCTAACCACACCATTGTGATAAAAACATCCACCACAAATATAACATCTTGAAAACAAAATCTAGGGAATATTCACACCCACAGGGCATCTTAAAAGTCAGCCAGGTCCAAAACTGCTAAAGTTCCTCCTGTTGAGAGAAGACCCCGGAGTTCACCTACCGCCTGAGGGTTTGCGGACTCCCCGGAGCAGATGGGGGGCTTCCCTCGCCATGTCCGTCCTGTTGCAGAGGGCGCTGGGCAACACCGAGGAGCTGCCGCTGCTGCTGCTCTCATCGCCGACCGGCTTCCCCGCGAACCCTGAAAAAGAGCGAGCGCGTCAACCGGCCATCCTCACCGGCACCCGGGGGCTCATCGAGTGGAACATCCGGATAACACTGTCCCAGCAGGGGAGGAACAAGCAACAGCAGAAGGTTGGGGGGGGGGGGCTGACTCTGCCCACATTACCTGTTACGGAAGGGAGAGCAGTGAATAAAGCGGGGGGGACGGGGATGGGGACGGACAAGGGTAACCCCCCTCAACTTGCAACCGTGGTTGAGTCTGGAATGAACGGAGGTTGAGTCGTGTTGGTTGTTAAGCAGAGGGCGATGAGAGTGCGTTAAAAGGCCCTGGATGAAAAGGATTGGCCACAATGGATGGATGGCAAATATATGATATAGGATAGGATATGATAGATGCATGGATGATATTATATAGGATGGATGGATGGATGGATGGATGGATGGATGGATGGATAGAAAGAGGTAGGTAGGCAGGTGGGTAGGTAGGTAGATAAGTAGGTAGGTAGATAGACAGACAGATGGTAGATAGGGATAGGGAAAGAGCCGAGGTGGCGCAGTGGGTAGAGTGCAGTACTGCAGGCCACTTCAGTTGACTGCTAGTTCAGCAGTTCAGCGGTTCAAATCTCACCGGCTCAGGGTTGACTCAGCCTTCCATCCTTCCGAGGTTGGTGAAATGAGGACCCGGATTGTTGTTGGGGGCGATATGCTGACTCTGTAAACCGCTTAGAGAGGCCTGAAAGGCCTATGAAGCGGTATATAAGTCTAACTGCTATTGCTATTGCTATTGCTATAGATAAGACAGACATGGATGGATTTATAGACAGACAGACAGACGATAGACATAGATATATGGGCCACAATTCATACCTTCCAGATGAGTGTTTTTAACTTCACGAATGTTAAGATGGGTGGACTTCAATTCCCAGAATACCCCAGCCAGCGTATGCTGGCTGGGGTATTCTGGGAGTTGAAGTCCACCCATCTTAACATTCCCATGCCGGAATAATCCTTGCTTTCGGCTCAGATCAAGCCAATCATAGCAGCAACTAGGAATGTCTGGGAGTGAATGGTGGCTGGGGCTGGAGCGGCCAGATGGGTGTGGTGGTCCAGAGGGGAAGGGGAGCTTCCACTTACCAGAGGAGGGTTCCATGTGGGCCCCATTGACTTTCAGCGGGGTCAGGACCACGCGTGGAAGCATCACGCCCGTCTTCTTCTTCTGTCTGCTCACCTGTTTGGGAGAGAAACCGAGAGAGGTTGCCAGGGGGGACAGTGAGGAAGCCTGAAGGTCCGGAATCTGCCTCTCTCTCTTGGCAGGAAAGACCAGAGGCCCATTTCAGCTCAGCCTAGTGGTCGTAACCTCAGAAGTGAAAACAAGGCCAGCTCTGCTGAAGAACTTTATGGGTCTTTGAGCCAGCCGATGGAGCAGGCGGGTGGTAACTGTTCTACGCAGCCTCGATACAGGTAGTCCTCGACTTACGGCCACAATTGAGCCCAGAGTTTATGTGGCTAAGTGAGAAATTTGTTACGTTTTGTGACCTTTCAGAAGACTAGGAGAGTTGGGGGGGGGCGCACTACACCTCGGGCCGTGGGAGGGATGGGGAGAGAGGAGAAGTTAGTTAGAGAGAAGTAGACCTAATGGATGGATATATATATATACATACATACATACATACATACATACATACATACACACACACACACACACACACACACACACACTCACACACACCTCCCCCACAGGTCAAGATGACAACATATATATATATATATATATATATATATATATATATATATATATATATATATATATATATATATATATATATATATATATATATATATATATATATGTTGTATTTGTGCTGATAAATGTATGTATGTATGTATGTATGTATGTATGTATGTATGTATGTATGTATGTATAGATAGATAGATAGATAGATAGATAGATAGATAGATAGATAGATAGATAGATAGATGGGAGAGATAACAGATCGATCGATCGATAGATGAGAGAAAGAGAGATGAGAGATAACAGATTAGATAGATAGATAGATAGATAGATAGGAGAGAGAGATGAGAGAGAGATAAGATAGATAGATATAGAGATATAGATAGATTAGATAGATAGATAGGAGAGAGAGAGAGATGAGAGATGAGATAGATAGATATAGAGATATAGATAGATTAGATAGATAGATAAGAGAGAGAGAGAGATGAGAGAGAGAGAGATGAGAGAGAGAGATAGATATATATATGTATTTATTAGATTTTTACAACCCCTGGTGAGCCCCAATTATGGGAGGAAGCTAACTGCTTCCATTCTCTGTCCATCGGCTCGGCACAAGAGTCCATCACGACAGAAACCCAATATTTTTACTGTTGCCTTTGTTATATTTGTGTTTTTTTATTTGTGCTGATAAATAAATATTTATTTATCAGCACAAATAAAAAAACATGTATATGTATATGTATGTATGTATGTATGTATGTATGTATGTATGTAGGTAGATAGATAGAGATAGATAGATAGGAGAGATAGATGAGAGAGAGATGAGAGAGATAACAGATATATATATATATATATAGATAGATAGATAGATAGATAGATAGATAGATAGATAGATAGGTATAGATAGATAGATAGATGAGAGAGAGATGAGATAGATATAGATAGATATAGATAGATAGATTAGATAGATAGAGAGATAGATGAGAGAGATAGATGAGAGAGATAACAGACAGACAGATAGATAGATAGGAGAGAGAGATAGATGAGAGAGAGATGAGAGAGATAACAGATAGATAGATAGATAGATAGATAGATAGATAGATAGATAGATAGATAGATAGATAGATAGCCAGAGGATGGCTAGTGGGACCTCGCCGAAACGTTGCCAAGAAAATCTCAATCTTAAACAGGAAAAGACCCGAATACAACAAGACCAGCATACCTACCTACAGTCGTGAAAATCTACGAAAACACACACACACAGAAATAATTTCTGTATTGAGGCCTTTCAGGCAGGGCCACCCCCTGTGAATGTTCTTTGCACTTAATTTCCTGCACCATTCAGGGGGTTAAGACCAGGGGTCTTCAACCTGGCAACATTAAGACCTGTGGACTTCAACTCCCAGAATTCCCCAGCCCCACCTCAGACCCCTGGGTTAGTAAGTGGTCCCTGAAGGTTTTCTTCTTTTTCACATATATTCTGTTGCTTCGCTCCTGTTTCTATTGACACACAGTCACCGGAAATTAAATCAACGCTGAAATACAGGATATAAATCTCGTAAAAAGCATGCCGACTCTCCGCCAGATAATCCAGGGGGTGCTTTTCCTCCAATTATTCTATCCAGGTCAACAAAAGGTTCTTAAGATGATTCACCCAGGCCTGTCTTTGGGGGATCTTAATCAAAATCTGGACAAGCTTTGGCCAAACACTTCTCAACCTGCAGTCAGAGGCAGCCTCCGAACTCAGGTCTGCACAGCTGCGGTGCCAAATTCCAGGTCTCCAACCGGCAAATGAGACCAGCTCAACCGCACTTCCGCCACAAATATTTGAAAGGCCTCTTCAATTCTATCAAAAATGGGTCGCACTCTAGCAGGGGGCTCTGCAGCTGTTTATATAAACAGAGAGAAAGCTGACCCATTTTTGATAGAATTGAATGTGGGAGGACTTCAAATAGCCTTGTGAATTAGACAAAGGAAGCCGCAGAATTGGTCAACGCTGTAAAGTTGTCATCTTGACCTCTGGGGAGAAGAGGCCTTTCAAATATTTGTGGCGGAAGTGCGGTTGTGCTGGTCTCATTTGCCGGTTGGAGACTTGGATCCTCAGCAGAGTTAACTAGAAGCGATACTAGGGGGAGTAGTAGTAATAGTAGGGGAGTTCAGGTGGAAGGGAAGGTACCTTCCTCTTTGTGACACAAAATAGAATAACAGAAGGTGGAAGGGACCAACCCCCTGCTCAGCCAGGAAACCCTATACTGTTTCAGACAAATGGCTATCCAGCATCTTCTTAAAGACTTCCAGTGTTGGGGCATTCACAACTTCTGGAGGCAACTTCTGTTCCACTGGTTAATTGTTCTAACTGTCAGGAAATTTCTCCTTATTTCTCGGTTGCGTCTCTCCTTGATGAGTTTTCCATCCATCGCTTCATCTCCTGCCTTCACGGGCTTTGGGGAATAGCCTGACCCCCTCTTCTTTGTAGGAACCACTCAAATCTTGCAAGACTGCTATCCTGTCTCCCCCAGTCCTTCTTTTCCTTAGACTAGACGTACCCCCGTTCCAGCAACCGTTCTTCGTGTTTTATCCTGCAGCCCTCTCAAAGAGGATTCTCTTTGTTGGCTCTTCTCCGCACTCTTTCTGGGTATGGTTTCACCAAGGCCTTGTAAAGTGGTATTAACTTTTTGCGTGATTATCTTGATTCTATCCCTCTGCTGATGCAGCCTAGAACCAGGTTGGCTTTTTTGGCACCCCTGGGGCTATGCTCACCCACCGCCTGTGGAGCTCCTCTCCGCCCTTCCTACCTGAGAGGCTGTCCTGGTGCTCTCTCGGAGAGCAAACGAGGTCTTGCTCTGGGACTCTGTGGAACAGGAAGCGTTGGAAGAGGTTTCGTCTAGAGAAACTGGAAAGGAAGGGTCATCAGAATGCAGCCCACATTATGCCACCGTTGCCCACCCTCAAAGCTGACCTCAACGAAGCCACCTTGGAGGTTCAGTGTGGCCACACTGGAGCTGAGGGACAGGGAGGAGGGGGAATTGAGATAGCTGGGATTTTGTAGCCAAAATAAAATACTTTCTCTTGGGAACCAAGGGCCTCGTTCTCACACCTGGTGGGAGGAAGGAGGAGTGGTTTCGCCAGGCAACCAGATGATGATTATTATTATTTATAAAATTTATATGCCGCCCAATCCCGAAGGACTCCGGGCGGCTTACAACAAAGAGGAAAAAAAAGGAAAAAAAAGAAAAACGGTTTAAAATCGCAACACCACATACATTCATTCTAATCGGGGCTGGACCTCAACAGTGAGGTCAACAGCCCCAGGCCTGCCGGAACAGCCAGGTTTTTACAGCTTTCCTGAAGGCCATGAGAGTGTGTAAGGTCCGGATCTCTGGGGGTAGCTGATTCCAAAGAGTCGGAGCAGCCACAGAGAAGGCTCTCCTTCGGGGAGCCGCCAGCCGACACTGTCTGGCTGACGGCATCTGAAGGAGGCCCACCCTGTGGGATCTTACTGGCCGCTGGGAGGTATGTCGCAGCAGGCGGTCTCGCAGGTACGCTGGTCCTAAGCCATGTAGGGCTTTAAAGGTAATAACCAACACCTTGATTTGCGTCCGGAGACCAATTGGTAGCCAGTGCAGCTCGCGGAGGACAGGTGTAATGTGGGTGTACCTCGGTGCACCCAATATCGTTCGCGCGGCCGCATTCTGGACTAGCTGCAGTCTCCGAACACTTTTCAAGGGTAGCCCCATGTAGAGCGCATTGCAATAATCCAGCCTTGAGGTGACTAGGGCGTGAGTGACCGTTTGAAGTGCCTCCCGATCCAAATAGGGCTCCAAGATGGAGCCGGGATTGGACCTTGTGACTGGTGGTTTTGAGAAAGTGAAAACCTTTTGCTTTTAATTAGGGGAGGACCGCGGGAATCTTCAGAGCTGGTTTTCACCAGATCCGTGCCAACATGATATTCCCAATAAAGCTATTCTGTGGGGAAACCACCCGCCTCGGAGTTCTGCTTGCTGTGGGGGTCTATAACCTGGAACCCGATAACTCTTTCGTGAGCTCCGCTGATTACCTGTTTGCTTCCAGGTGCAATGCAAGGTGTTGGGATATCACCTCTAAAGCCTAGGACCAGACTATCAGAGGACCCCTCCCACCCGTAATGGTGGAGGAGGACCCATCCGTCAAGGAAGGCTACCTGGTGGGATACAGGAAGAGAGCCTTTTCTGCTGTGGCTCCTGCCCTTTGGAACATCCTGCCCCCGGGGGGAGATTCCCCCTTCCTGAAAGGGCCTGAGGAGTCGGCTCTGCCAACTGGCCTGGACCCCCAGTGGGGGTGGGTGCATCACTCTAACGGTGGTTGATGGACTAATTAACCCACCCACTCCGTGCATCTTGCTCCCTTCCTCCCTATCTTTGTCAATTTTAAATTAATTTAATGGTGCGCTGTGGTTGGAATGCAGTACTGCAGGTTGACTCTGCCCACAGCCTGGAGTTCGAGCCTGACAGCGTTGACTCAGCCTTCCGAGGTTGGTAAAAACGAGGGCCCAGATTCTTGGGAGTGAAAATGCAAGTAAGGCTTCTACGTTGTAAATTGCCTACAGAGGGCTGTAAAGCACTGTGGGGGCGGGATAGAAGACTTTAAGTGCTATTCCCATTTATTGTTTTAATGTTTTTAATTATTGTAAGCCACCTAGAATTACCCCCAAGAGAAGGGGTGGTGGTGACATATGAGTTGAGTGAAAAAAATAAAATAAACTAAAAATAAAATAAACTAAAATAATAAAATAAAAATAAACTAAAAATAAAATAAAATAAAATAAAATAAAAATAAACTAAAAATAAAAATAATAAAAAATAAAAATAAAATTAAAATAAAATAAAACAAATTAAAATGATAAAATAAAATAATAAAAAATAAAAATAAAATAAAACAAATTAAGATGATAAACTAAAATAATAAAACAAATTAAAATGATAAAATAAAATAATAAAAAATTAAACAAAATAAAATAAAAATAAAATAAAAATAATAAAATAAAATAAAAATAAAAAATAAAATAAAATAAAACAAATTAAGATGATAAACTAAAATAATAAAAAAATTAAACAAAACAAAATAAAAATAAAAACAGCTACGGAGGTAGCAGACGGAGGAGGCGGGCTCTTGAGTAGGACCACGCTTACCGTCATTATCTCCGCTAACAGTGCTGGCAGCTTCATTGGAACCGCTGCTCTCCACATCATCCAATTCTTCTCCTTCGGGTCCAGCAAGGGTCCGAGACCACTGGGCAGCCGCTTTCTGGAAGGACCAATCAGAGCTTGGAAAAATTGTGTCTGGGGAGCCAGAGGGCGGGACCATATGGATATATAGGTGACCTTAAGGGTCTTCCATTCCTCACTATCCAGCTACTGCATTCACTTTTGAGCCGGCTGCAGTGGTTAGCCAATAGAAATTAAAACGTAATTGTGGAGTCCGCGGTGCTCTCTGAGCTCGGTTTGTTTACTTGCAGACTTTTCATTACCCAACTAGGCAACAGGGCTCGTTAAGTGTGGGCTTACTTCCTGTTTACACACAGTATATGTGGCTTGTCCTATCAGGGTTGGTGGGGTGGGGTTTTCTCCTTGCCTAAAGTATTGTTTTCTGGTTGACTGTTTGTCTGGTGTTAATCCCTGCTTATCTGGGTGTTGGCTGCCGAGCTCTAGTCTTATTTTGTTTCTGTCTCCGCTTTCCGTTGTCTTTTTTTTTGAACGGTGTGTAAATGTGGATGATCACTATGTATCCATTGATGGTTGATTTGAGTGAATGTCAAGATTTCAAGAATTCCCGAGCATTTCAGCATTTGACTTAAGTCTAGGATGCTCAGTTTCTCCAAGTTGGAACTAGGGTTGAATCTGTCCATGTGTTGTGACCTTCAAGTTTCATTCGTTCTTCTCCTACTTTATGTTCATGGCTAAACACTTCTATTCTTCTGTCTGCCTGTCCCACATGGAGGCAATTCTAGTCCTTATTGTGTATGCTGCACATAGAGGCATACACCATATGTACAATGCTTAATCTTCAGGATCCAATCTGGGTCGGGGACCGGGACCAGAGGTTTAGTCTTCTGAGCTTTTGGACTCGTGCTGAAGCCCATCCTTAGGGAATGAATCCTCTATACCAATGTTTCTCAACCTTGGCAACTTGAAGATGTCTGGACTTCAACTCCCAGAATTCCCCAGCCAGCATTCGCTGGCTGGGGAATTTCGGGACTTGAAGTCCAGACATCTTCAAGTTGCCAAGGTTGAGAACACTGCTCTATACTGTATTTGCAAGGACTGTGACAGCTAAATTCATACAAAACTCAGCAGTCACCCAGCCTCTGGATTAAAGGAACAGAAACCTGGCCTTACCTTGAGAGTAAAAAGGCTGATCCCGCCCAGGAAGCTTATAAAAAAGCCCGTCGCAGCTTCTAGAATTGGAGTGAAGCATCGCGTTCAGGCAGGCCAGCGGGGATGTGCCACTGCAGGGGGGGAAAACAGGCACAATTCAATCGGTCAGTTGAGACACAGGTTGCTTTGGAACTAGTCAAACAAACAACTGTGGCAAACTCTGATAATCCAACATATTGCAAGATGCCCAGAGTTATCTTCTGGCAAGGGAAGGAAGGAAGGAAGGAAGGAAGGAAGGAAGGAAGGAAGGAAGGAAGGAAGGAAGGAAGGGAAGGAGAAACACAGAGAAAGAAAGAGGGAAGGAAGAAAGGAAGAAGAGAAAGAGAGAGAAAGAAAGAAAAAAGAAAGTAAAAAAGAAAGGAGAGAAGAAGGAAGGACACAGAGAAAGAAAGAAAGAAAGAAAGAAAGAAAGAAAGAAAGAAAGAAAAGGAAGGAAAACAGAGAGAAAGAAAGAGAAAATTTCAATTTCCAATTTAATAAAATTTGTATGCCGCCCACTCCCTATGGACTCTGGGCGGCTTACAGACAGATAAAAAAACATTTAAAAAATTAAAAATAAAGGTACATTATTAAAATTGCACATCATCCATTCAGTGTAGGTGGGGCTGGACATTGATCAACAGCTCCAGGCCTGCCGGAACAGCCAGGTCTTGGTGGCTTTACGGAAGGCCGGGAGAGTGGTAAGGGTCCGGATCTCTACAGGTAGATCGAGTGGTGAGGGTCCGGATCTCTACGGGTAGATCGTTCCACAGGACCGGCGTAGCTACAGAGAAGGCTCTCCTCCGGGGAGTCGCCAGCCGGCATTGTCCGGTCGACGGCACCCGGAGGAGGCCCAACCTGTGCGATCTTATTGGTCGTTGGGAGGTGAGTGCAGGAGGCGGTCTCTCAGGTAGCCAGGTCCTAAACCATGTAGGGCTTTAAAGTAACGACTAGCACCTTGAAGCGCATTCGGAGACCAATAGGGAGCCAGTGCAGCTCGCGGAGGATGTGTGTAACATGGGTGTCTCTAGGTACACCCAATATCGAAAGAAAGAGGGAGAGGAAGGAAGGAGGAGGAGAGAGAGAGAGAGAGAAAGAAAAATAAAGGAGAGAGATGAAGGAAGGGAGGGAGGGAGGGAGAATGATACACCTCAGGTCCCAAGGGAGTTTCCAGATCCTGTGCTGATAATCAAGCAGGGAGTTTTGCCTTGTTCTGGTCAATCTCCAGAACACGGAGTTTGCCAAAGAGCTGGCTTCGCGTGTTTCGAATTTCTATCAGTCTATTTCAAGGAGAAATAAATTTGGCTCCAACCCCCCGTGGGACCCCCACCACCAGCTCCCCTTTCTGTAGCCATCCTCCCAGGCAGTTCCCAATCCACTGTGGTCTTCCCCAGGAGAGGAAGCGGCGGCTTTGGCTGGCTAGGCAAAATCCAGGCTGCCTGGGCATCCTTTGAACGGTGCTGTCAAAAAAAAACAGCCTCTGGGTTTGTTTTGAGAATTGGGAAAGCAATTATCGACCCAGGTATCGAGGTTTGGCTCTCCGAAACGAGCAGCTGATCCGTTTTGGAAAAGGCAACGTTTAGAGGTAGTCCTCGGCTTCTGACCACATTTCTGTTGCTAAGTCGTGCTGTGCTTTATGACCTTTCTTGGTGAATCCCCGCTGTTGTTCAGTCAATAACATGGTTGTTAAGTGAGTCTGGCTTCCTCCTGGGCGCTGCATGGCAGATCGCAAAAGGGGATCACGTGACACACACATCCCCGGCTCACTGTGACTGTCATAACCTGGCTTTGCCGGCAGGCCTGGGGGTGATGAGTTCCCTCCCCTCTCGACATGTATGGTTGTGCGACTGTTGCCTATTTTTATTATTTGTATTTCGTTTTTATGTTCACCCTTTTCCCCCGTTTGAATTGTTCGCCGCCCTGAGTCCTCCTGGAGAAGGGCGGCGTACCAATAATAAAATTCTATTCTATTCTATAAATATGAACCAGTTGCCAAGCGTCTGAATTTTGATCACGTGACCACGGGGATCCTGCAGTGGCACTTTTCATAAATCACTTTTCTCAGTAACTTTAAGAAAACTTTGAACAGTCCCTAAATAAATGGTTGTAAGTCGAGAACTACCTGGATAGATTTCATGATATTTTACAGTAACAAAACAGGATTATTAGGTAATGTCTATTTTTGTAAAGCAATGATTTCTATATGCTTGGTGTATGGGGTTGTGTACAAACACACACACACACACACACACACAGAGGGTGGGAGGGAGAGAGACAGACAGACAAATATGTAAAATATTTAGCACTGGCATTTTTTTTTAAAAAAAATCTGGGTTTTAACATTTGGGGAGTTTCTTTTCCCGAAGCACTGAATTTTTTTCCATCGGTTTAGTTTTTTTCATTGTTTATCATCTCTAGTATTTCCTTCATTATAAGGTTCGGATGTTTCTACTCCAAAACTTGTAACCTTAGTAAAAATACAGTTGGAAGGAAATAATCTACAGCGTCTGGAGAGGAACACTTTTCTAAAGAGGAAAAGGCTGAGAAAAACAGAACTGAAAGTCGTTCTAAAATATGTTTTTCAATCTTGAACACCTCAAGAGAGCTTCGGTTTCTAATTTATTTATTTTTTTAAAAAGGAAGTACATTGAAAAATTACGTACTGCCGTAGCAAAACTTTGCTGCTTTTGTAACACTCCATTTTCATAAGCCAGTGTGTATTCTGGGTACAAGTATGTTTAGATAGTCATATTGTTAGATAAATAAAACAAATAAAATGTTTTAAAAAAATTAAAGACTGCTGCTTCTCTCCCTCTAAATCAGTGTTTCTCAACCTTGTCAACTTGAAGATGTCTGGACTTCAACTCCCAGAATTCCCCAGCCAGCCTTGGATCTGGCTGGCCAGAAACAAACCATCTCAACCCCTGGAAAAAGAGTCATGTAACTTTCTCAAGAAACTCTCCGTAAAGGTTCATGTTTAGTCAGGCAAGATCACTTAACAGTTAAACCTGATTGTCTTAGAAAAATAAAAGGAAGTTTAGCTGTGTTAAATAGAGAGGAGTGTCACTCCAAACTCAGAGAGATACCGTAGTTTAAGGAGTATAAGACGCACCAAGATTTTGAAGAGGCAAATTTTTTTAAAAAATTGCACTCTGCAGACCTCAAAAAAAAAAAAAAAGGCATTAGTAGCTTTTAGGAGGCTTGTAGAGTGCTCCTAGGGGTATCCCCCCCCAAAAAACGAGCAAAAAGCAGCCCATTTTTTCGTGAAAAAGGGCCCGTTTTTGTCAAAAAACCCGGCATGGATAGCCTTTTAGGCTTATAGAGTGCTCCTGGGGGCTGGGGCAAAATTGAGCAAAAAACGTTAAATGCTCCAAGCCAAGCTCAAAGTCCCCTAAGGCAGTGGTCTCCAACCTTGGGAACTTTTAAGACTTGTGGACTTCAACTCCCAGAGTTCCTCAGCCAGCTTTGCTGGCTGAGGAACTCTGGGAGTTGAAGTCCACAAGTCTTAAAAGTTGCCAAGATTGGAGACCACTGCCCTAGGCATTCCAAAGCAGGAAGGCCGAAGAGAAGAAAGTTAGGGGAAAGAGAAGCAATTTTAGTCCCTCCGACTAACCTCATTTCCTTTAGGCCCTCGGTTTCTATAACCTGCAGGATCTGTTTCGGGGTCATGGGTCCGTCAGAATAGTTTTCCAGCACCTGGAGGAAAAAAAAAGAGAGAGAGAGAGAGAGAGAAAATCTCAGGTTTAATGTAGGTAAACTTAACCCGAGGATATTCGGCCACAATTTAATGGCAAGAATGGCTTAGCTTTCCGGCGAAGCTAACTGGGATGAAGGTTAGGTCTTAGCCAGGATATATTTAAAAGGATAAGAGAGGCTGGGCAGACTCTTCCAGCTGTTGCCTCGGGGCTGAGCTACACCAGACACAAGGGGCCTCGTGGTCTTGGATATCTCTGGCTCCCCCACTCCACTTTTCAAAATGAGATCACGAGGATGGGTGCAAGGCAGCTCAAATGAGTCAGTGTCCCTTGAGGGCTTTTTTTTTTAATCAAATACTTTTTTATTTTCCATTTTCATAACATACAATCGCATGTATACTATTACATAGCCAGTATCCTATTGTGTTAAGTAGTAATTACATCAGTTCCTCTTGTCATCAACGCCCAAAAAGATAAAAACCCATTATTAGCTCTTCTGCTCTTTCTTCTACCTCTCTCCTACCTGTGGCCTGCGTGCTAGAGGTGGCACGCAGAGCCCTCTCTGTGGGCACGGGCACCGTCGGCAACTGGTCTTCGCGGGTGCCAGAGCGCCAGAATGTGGTCTGAAAATGGTCACACCCCCCCCCCCAAAAAAACAGGCTGTTTTCCGGACCGTTTTCAGGCTGTTTGGGGGGCATTTTTCTGGCTGGTTTATGGAGCCACTTGTGGCCCTGAAAATGGCCCAAAAGGTTCTGAAAAATGGCCCCCAAACACCCTAAAAGTGGCCTGAAAAATGGCTCCAAAACCACACCGTTTGTCAGTCCCTTTTCAGGCTGTTTTTGAACTGTTTTTTCTGGACAAAAACAGCCCCAAAATGGCCTGAAAACAGCCTAGAAAACGCTGAAAAAACAGACAAATGCGCGCCGGCCAAGTGGTCTTTGGATTTAGAGTGCTCCGGCACGCACGCACGCATGCACACACGTTCTGGTTTGGGCACTCGGTGCTGAAAAGGTTTGCCATCCCTGCTTTAGATAGAGAAGCCTGAATATGGAGGCTTCTGTGAACTCTTGTTCGTAACAGCCCACCTGGGATCAAAATAGCCCGTTTTCTTTCTGCTGGCTTTAACCGTGATAGGATTTATTAGTTTCTTGGCTTGTTCTGGGATTCTCCCTTGACTTTCTCTCCAGAGAGTTTCCCAAAACAAGCAAAGCTCTGAGATCAGGAAGAGAGGTCCACTTTCTTTGGCTGGGATGGGCTGTTGCCCGTTTCTCTTTCCTTAAACACCCCTCCAATCTCCCATTTGCTGTTCAGACCCTCAACGCAGCTGGACGGAACAAAGCCCAGCACTTTTTAAGGGGGGGTCATCATAGAATTCTGTGGACCTCTTTTGTCAAAAGAAAGGTTTAAAATAAAGGCAGCGCAGAACACAACTGAGAAGAAAAAAAATGCAATTTCTGTTTCTCCGGATGTTTTTTTTAAAAAAGAGGTCAAACATATCAGAAGATGCTCTGTTTTACATAGTGTCTCCCCTGCAGCTAAAATTCATGCAAATTATCTTTAATGGGAAACTTCATTTCATGCCCTTCCAGTGGTGGATTAGCTGCCAAAATTCTTTGCAGCGAAATGCTTAATTTCAGCAGCACATTTTTAAAGGATCAGAGCGGTTGCACAATTCCCCGATGCCCCAGTTTGCCAGACCTCGTAACAGTAACCTATAATAAAAATATACGTTTTTAGAATTTCTGATTTACAGTCATTAAAATACGCGTCAGCAACTTCTAGCGTCACCGAAGAGCCAAGTTAAAAACGTTAAGGTGATGCAAACCCTGAGAGTAGATTGGAAGAAAACACCCCCAAAGAGGGCAGTTTAGGGTAATAGTTAAGGAAGGGGAAGAAGGAAGGAAGAGAGGGAAGGAAGGGAGGATGGATTTAATGTAGAAAGAAGGAAAATACTAAGGAAGGAAGGATTTAATGTAGAAAGAAGGAAAGTAGGAAGGAAGGAAGGGAGGGAGGGAGGGAGGAAAGAAATGAAATGAAGTAAAGGGAAGGAAGAAGGGGAAGAAGGAAGGAAGGAAGGATTTAATGTAGAAAGAAGGAAAGTACAAAGGAAGGAAGGGAGGGAGGGAAGGAAGGGAGGATGGATTTAATGTAGAAAGAAGGAAAATACTAAGGAAGGAAGGATTTAATGTAGAAAGAAGGAAAGTAGGAAGGAAGGAAGGAAGGAAGGAAGGAAGTGAGGGAAGAAATGAAATGAAGTAAGGGAAGGAAGAAGGGGAAGAAGGAAGGAAGAGAAGGAAGGAAGGATTTAATGTAGAAAGAAGGAAAGTACAAAGGAAGGAAGGGAGGGAGGGAAGGAAGGGAGGATGGATTTAATGTAGAGAGAAGGAAAATACTAAGGAAGGAAGGATTTAATGTAGAAAGAAGGAAATTACAAAGGAAAGAAGGAAGGAAGGAAGGGAGGGATGGAGGGAGGAAAGAAATGAAATGAAGTAAAGGGAAGGAAGAAGGGGAAGAAGGAAGAGAGGGAAGGAAGGATTTAATGTAGAAAGAAGGAAAGTACAAAGGAAGGAAGGAAGGGAGGGAGGAAAGAAATGAAATGAAGAAGGGGAAGAAGGAAGGAAGAGAGGAAAGGGAGGGAGGGAGGATGGATTTAATGTAGAAAGAAGGAAAATACTAAGGAAGGAAGGATTTAATGTAGAAAGAAGAAAAGTACAAAGGAAGGAAGGAAGTGAGGAAAGAAATGAAATGAAGTAAAGGGAAGGAAGAAGGGGAAGAAGGAAGGAAGAGAGGAAAGAGAAGCTCATAGCCTCTGAAAAGAGAAAAAGTTCGATCTCCATTCCATATTTTGCTATTAAGAGTGTAGAGCTGCTAGAAAATTTCATGGGTTTCTGCTTCCCAAAGAAAGCCAAGGAAAACCACGCCTGCTGTGAGTGAATGTGGGTTGGGAAGAGTCTTGCAAAGCATAAAACCCACATGAGAATCAGGCCCTGGGAATCTAATCCAGGGATCTACAAAGGGGTTACGGCTCAGGGCTCTGAAATAGCCACTCTAATTCAGGGCAGAGATAAAGGCGCCTTCTTCAGTGACACCACAAAATCACCTGAAGGATAAAATACCCTCTTGGAACCAGTTGTGCCTTTCGGGAAAATACAGAGGCATGAAATTAATCGGAAGCTGGTGAAATTCAATCACAAACAATGCTCTCTCTCCCTCTCTCTCTGCTGTTCCACACATAAACCCCGAAGAACAGGATGCGTCTTCCTAAGAGACATAAATCGATAGGAAACGTGTCACAGTTGTGACTCTTTAACTTTCAGCAAAATGACACCAACTGCACAATGGCCATGAAGGTGTGAAGCCACATCCGGGGGGTGGGTGAGGGAGATGCTGAACACAACACGATAAAAAGCACCCCTGGGCTTTTGCAGATGTTTCTATGTGGCTCAACAGCCACAGTGACTTATGCCCCACAATTCACAGAGGAGCACACGCACCGTTGCCAGCTGAAAAAGCAGAAGGCAGGAAAAGACAGGAGGCGTCTGTCACAAATCCCATCGACTTGAGAAATCGCTTGTGGGGGAAAAAGTGCAAGACTGGGGTGGGGCACAAGGAGGGACCGCCTCTCCCGGGAGGAAGTTAGCAACCCACCCGTCTCCTAAAAGAATGAAATATCCCGGGAAATATTGAAGAAGGCAGAATATTACACTTCCATGGTTCGGAAATGGAGAAACATGTTTTTTAGGCAGGAAGCAGACTCATTCTTAATAGCCCCCACCTTTGTCAATGGGCCTTTAAAATAGAGACTGAGCTAGCCTACTCTACATAACAAAGGTAGGACTAGCCTTCCGCAGAAACTCACCGCGTGGCATCTGGGAACTCAGCCAAGCTTGGGACTCAAAAGACACACAACCTACAAAATTAGCTAAGACACCACCACCACCCTCCGTCCCCGGGAGTCTAACAACCAATCATAATATACATTGTACACAGGAACAGGAAACAAGAGAGGTGTGGCCGATCAGAGGGGTATGAAAAACCAGGAACTTTCAGCCTCTCGCTCTCTTTTCTTCTTCACCCAACATCTGGACGCATGTGTGATCCTCCTTTTCCGCCCAGGAGCTCAAGCCATGTGATCCTGACCACCGTTAAACCATCTTTCTCCAAGGAGCCTCCATGTCCCCAGAGTCTTTTCCCCTCACTTGGAACCGAACCTAGGAGGACATTTTTTTTTTCTGACATCCCCTTTCGTTGGGATCCCAGCAAAGGAATCCTCGGAAGAGCTTCTCTGAAAATAATCCCTTGCCGGAGGTCATTCCCGCCCGTTTCTGAGCGTTCTCAACTTGCAACCGCAACGCCAGTCTAACGTTTCACCGAGTTATAAAATATTGCGAAATAACAAAATGCAAACGTCAATAGAAAAGCAGTGGGAAGGGGAAGGAGAGAAGGGAAAGGAGAGGAGGAAGAAAGGAAGGAGAGAAGAAAGAGAAGAAAGGGGGGTAGGAAGGAGGGAGGGAAGGAGGGAAGGAAGGAGAGGAGAGAAGAAAGAAGGGAAGGAAGGAGGGAATGTAGGAGAGAAGGAAGGGGGAAAGGAAGGAGGAAAGGAAGGAGAGAAGGACAGAAGAAAGGAGGGAAGGAAGGAAGGAGGGAAGGAAGGAAGGAGGGAAGGGGGAAGGAGGGAGGGAAGGAAGGAGGGAAGGAAGGAGAGAAGAAAGAAGGGAAGGAAGGAGGGAATGTAGGAGAGAAGGAAGGGGGAAAGGAAGGAGGAAAGGAGGGAAGGAAGGAAGGAGGGAATGTAGGAGAGAAGGAAGGGGGAAAGGAAGGAGGAAAGGAAGGAGAGAAGGAGAGAAGAAAGGAGGGAAGGAAGGAAGGAGGGAAGGAGGGAAGGAGGGAAGGAGGGAAGGAAGGAGGGAAGGGGGAAGGAGGGAGGGAAGGAAGGAGAGAAGGAGAGAAGAAAGAAGGGAAGGAAGGAGGGAATGTAGGAGAGAAGGAAGGGGGAAAGGAAGGAGGAAAGGAGAAGAAAGGAGGGAAGGAAGGAAGGAGGGAAGGAAGGAGGGAAGGAAGGAAGGAGGGAAGGAAGGAGGGAAGGAAGGGGAGTAGGAGAGAAGAAACGAGGGAAGGAAAGAGGGAGGGAGGGAAGAAGAAGTAGGACCATTGTAAGATAAGATGGATCTAGGGGATGGTAAGAAAGCAATCTTCAAGTATATTGTCAACTGTAGGGAAAAAATTGTTATAAATACATATTATTAATAACAGTTATGAGATCATCTAATTGTGAATGTATATATGAAATTGATAAAATTAAAAATTAAAAAAAAGCAGTGGGGAGGAAAAGGGGGAAGAGAAGTGAGGGAGGATAAGAAAAGAAAAAGAAACACTGATGTCCCACTCTCTCTGTTGCAGCAAAATAAGGCCGTCAAATCAAAACTTTCTTGCTTTTCCATAATATGAAACCAGCCATTTCTGCAAATCAACTTGCAACCAGAACTGAGCTTCCACTGCTAAATGAGACAGATGTGAGAGTGAATGTTGCTCCATTTTACATCCTTTCTTGCCAGAGTGGTTAAGGGAATCGCTGCAGTCGTTAAGTTAGTCATATTGTTTGTTTTATTAGTTTTTATTAGTTTTACTATTAGTTATATGGTTATTAAGTGAATCTTGGCTCGTCAGGAGGTCAAAAAAAGGGGGATCACGTGACCACGGGGATGCTGCCACGGCCGTGTGGAAAACCCGGGATCAAAACTGGACGCTTGGCAACTGATTCATATTTATGACCGTTGCAGTGTCCTGGTGTGGGTGGATCAAGTGTTCCCCCCTTTATGACCTCCTCACAATCAAAGCTAACTGACTTAATACTTGAGTTATTAACTTTACAACTGCAGTGATTCAATTAGGAACTTTGGCGAGAAAGGCCGCCAGATGGGGAAAGGACAAACTATTTCACAACTGCCTCACTTGCCGACTGAAATCTTGAGCTCAGGGGTGGTTGTAGGTCAAGGACCAGCCGAATTGACCACTTCTAAAGCAGTGTTTCTCAACCTTGGCAACTTGAAGATGTCTGGACTTTCAAGTCCCAGAATTCCCCAGCCAGCATTCGCTGGCTGGGGAATTCTGGGACTTGGAAGTCCGGACATCTTCAAGTTGCCAAGGTTGAGAAACACTGTTGTAAAGCGTTCTCTCTCCTGCGGTAACCTCCGAATTTATCCTTACACTCTTCCAACTAAAAAGGAAGCCAAAAACTCTTGAACTGAAAAAGCAGGGCCAGCCAAAGATTAAAAGGTTCCCCCCCCCCCCCAATTCCTTCTTGCATTCCTTGAAGTCATCTGAGCACATGTAGATAATTTGGGAAGAGGCTTTTATCTCTCCCTCTCTGTTCCTCCAGACTAAAGATTAAAGTCAGCAGGCCAATCTCAGTTCTGCTTTCAACATTCCTGAGAGTCCCTCCTGTTCCGACCTTCTGCTATGGATGAGGAGGTATTTCTCCTCCTGAAACTTCTTCGTGTGCACGCAAGAGAGAGTTTTTGAAAAAAGGAACCGGCCCTCCACGTTTCCTATAAAACCAAACAGGATTATTTTACTTTCCAGCCCATAAATGGCCTTTATTACCGTTGGGTATTTATGGAAGAATCAAGATTCCAAAATTACAGGTAGTAGTCCTTGTGACCACAGCTGGGCCCAAAATTCCTGTTGCTAAGCGAGACAGTTGTTAAGTGAGCATTGCCTCACTGTACGACCCTTCTTGCTACAATTGCTAAGTGAATATTTGCACTTCTTAAGGGAATCTGGCTTACCTGTTGAGGGAGGGAGGGAGGGAGGGAGGGAGGGAGGGAAGTAAGTAAGTAAGTAAGTCCAGGGACACTGGGGTAACATGACTCCAGCACATTGCTACTGTCTTAAATATGAATCAGATGCCAAGTGTCTGAATTTTCATCACCTGACCACAGAGATGCTGCAACGGTCGTAAGTGTGAAAATTAGTCATGAGTCAAGGACTATCTGTATTTTACAAATGCCCAATTTTCAATGGCATCTACATTCAGAATTCTGTTTGGAAATCTGCTGCAACGGTATGAACCTCTTTGCATTAAACATGTCCATGGGTCAGTCCTCAACAGACAGGCAGGGAAGTTGGCTAAGAAGAAGAATAAAAGTCTCGGCCAGAAAGAGGAATCTTCCAAAGAGTGGCCCATAAAGGAATTGTGCATTTGCACAGATTTTTTTTTTCTTTGTCTGTGAAAAGGAAGCTTACTTCCTAAAAGTTGCACTGCAATTAGGAAACTGAATAATGCACAGCCTGCAAAAAGCTGAGTGTGCCATTTGCAAGACTGCAGTACTTCACTTCACTTTGCAAGTGGGAAAATAAATGTTATTTAAGGAAATGTATTAATAGATGAGGAATTTATTCCTTAAATAGATATCACGTTCCAATTCTCCATAAGACCCTCGCTGCTTCTTCTTCGGATTTCTAGATCTGGGGAAAACATTTTTGCTTTTTAAAGGAGAAAGGCAATCTCGCCCCTCCGCCCCCCCCCCCACCACTCCACCCAATGCCAAAAATCAAAACCAAAGATATTTCACAATTCAAGATTTTGCAATTCAAAATTTAGGAATTTTTTTTTAAACAGAGTTATGAAGAATATTCTTGGAGGAAAAAAAAATCATAAATAACCTTGGATTGTGATTAATAAAGACAACTCAAAGTTCTTTAACACAATATTTATATATGTATATCCATCCTGGAAGCTATATTCAAATAAATGTTCATAAAATCACAACCCCTGTGTGTAAAATAAACATTTCTATTCCAGAGCAAATAACATCACATTCTTTACAAACATTTGATAAATATTTCAGACGTAAAAGAAAGATGCTTTAAAACAGATTTAAGAAATTTAACCTATTTACTGACAGCTTTTTCAGGGAGAAATTATTTTCTCCTCAAATGTAAAAACACCGTCGCTTTAAACATCCACCAATATTGTAATCCACATTTTCTTTTCCTCCCTCACATTTGCTGAATGGTACAAAAAAAACCCCTGTATAATTATGAATTTCAGAACTGAAAGCTCTGTGAAAATTTTTAAGACTTAAAAGATATGTTTCTTTCATACCTAAAAGATAGTCTTTTTTTTTAAAAAAAAAAGATGGCGTAGCATCCAGGAGCCATAATACATAAGTGTATTTTAATTGGCACCTTACCAAAAAAAGAGAAAATAAATCACCCCTTATTTTCCTTCATAACGAGAGATCCTGTCTAAAACATAAAAGTGATCCCTTCCCTACGCTTGAATACAAAAGTAGAATTCCCAGTTATAGGTAATCCTCAACCTATGACTATAACCCAGCCCAAAATTTCAATTGCTAAGGAAGGCAACTGGTAACTGAGCTTTGCCGCATTTCTTTCACCTTTCTTGCCACCGTTGTTAAGCGAATCCCTGCAGTTGTTCAGTTCCTAACGTGGCTGTTAAGTGAATCTTGTTTACCCTTTGACTTTGCAACTCAGAAGGTTGCAAAAGGGGATGACGTGACCTTAGGGCATGACAACCAGTGGTGGGTTGCAGGTGGTACGCCCCAGTATGGGCATACCGGAGCCTGCCTGGCGCACCGGATACTGTTCCGGTATGGTGCTCCGGAGGGCCCACCAGCCTGCCCGAGCTCCTTACCGGTCTTTTAAGTCTTCGGAGCTTCCGCGCATGCATACAGCACATACAGCGCCTGCGCTCCGCCCCTGGAGTGTTGAGGAGGCTCGTGGAGGTGCTAAGATGCATTCGAGTGCCGCGGACGTCCATATGGACGCCGCCGGGTCCATTCCGGTTGGAACGGGATCCGAAACCCACCACTGATGGCAACCGTCATAAATACCAGCCCTTTGGTAAGCGGCTGAATTCTCATCACATGACTAGGGGGAAATGCAATTTTTTTCCAGTGCCGTTGTAACTTTGCAGTCACTAAACAAATGGTTGTAAGTTGAGGACCACCTTCGTAGCTGGGGAAACACAGCTACGCAAAAGATCGTGCACAAGTTCAATTCTAAGCTTTTTTAAAAACAAATCTTCAATGTATATTGTGTATGACAATTCCAACACAGGAAGAGACGTACAGAGGGGGAATAATCTCTTTGTGAAAACTGTTACTGCATGTTGTACAACTCTGTAATAGCCACAGAAGAAATCACAATGGATGTAGTCTCTGACTTACAACAGTTCACTTAGTGACCGAAGTTACAACGGTATGAAAAAAAAAGCAACCGTTTTTTTCACACTGCTTTACAACAGTTTGTTTTAGTGACTTTTCAAAGTTACAACTGCACTGGAAAAGTGATTGATGGCCATTTTCCACACTGCAGCATCCCTAAGATCATGTGATCAGGATTCCAATGCTGGGAAACCGACTCGTATTTATGACGTTTGGCAGTGTCCCATGGCCATGTCAAGTCAATCCGTATTCGCTTAACAACCGTGAGACTGACTTAAACAATTGCAGTGATTCACTTAACAACGGTTGCAAAAAAAAGGTTGTAAAATGGGGCAAAACTAAACTTATTGTCTCGCTCGGCCACAAAAACCTGGGGCTCAATTGTGGTCGTAAATCAAGGATAACCTGTAGGCCTGCAGCTTGCTTTTTACCGCAGATGAATTAATGTGTATTTCTCTCTAGGAGGGGACAGTGTAGAATGTAGGATTTTTTAAATTTCTTTTTTGCAAGGAGCTCCTCCAATTTTCAGAATATTTTTTTAAAACCATGGTTAACTATTCAACCTTTCCCTGGTAAACACAATCGGATCACTTGTGTGCTTTGCAAACGTTGTCTTCCCAGGGCTGCAAGCAGCCCCCTGTATGCCCATGCCCTTGGAGGTTACTCAATTAGTACGCACAATATAAAGCTATGCGAGGCGCAGAGAAGAACATTCCATTTTAGTCCTGGTGGTCTGTGACTTTTTCACCAAGTTGATCCTCTAACACAGGAAGTGGCTTTTGGTGATCCGGAGCCAAGATAAGCAAATCCTTTTCATTAGCTTTTAAATGGCCTCATGTTTACACGCTGCTGCTTGGTATCCTACATGGCACCGGGGAAGGGGGGTGGGGGGAGACGACTTATTTTGTGCCCTTATTCTGGCATGTTTAGATTCAGGAGAGTTAAACATGGCAGCGCTGAGTAATAAGTCATAGACAAGCCTGCGGATGCTCATTATTATTATTATTATTATTATTTTCCTTGCAGAAAGCAGCAGATAAGGAACAGTGGGAAAACATGGAGGAGGGGAGAGACAGACAGACAGATATGGCCTAAGGCAGTGATGGGACAGAGGGCCCAAAGTGCACACATCTGAACCCCCCAAATGCAATGCGTGTGTGGCCCTCTGCATGCGCGCCCCACCTGCACATGTACAGCAGAGATCCGAAGACCAGCAGGAGATGTGCGTGCATGCGAGGCAGAACTGGGGCGACGGCTTGGGTGCCCACAGGGAGGGCCCTGTGTGCCACCTGACACAAGTGCCATAGGTTCGCCATTATGGGCCTCAGGGTTAAGACACTAAGCTAGAAAGCAGGTATCCATGAGTTCAAGTCCCGCTTTAGGGAGGAAAGCCAGTGGGGTGACTTTGGACCAGTTATTCGGTCTCTGAGCCCAACTTACTTCACAGGGTTGTTGTTGTGGGGAAAGGATAGAGGGGGAAGGAATTACGAGGAACGTTTGCTTGAGTTATTTGTAGAAATAATAAAGATTGGGATATTTAAAAAAAATCTGTATATTTGGTGGCGCTAAACACTTTTGGAGATACTTCTGAGTGGGTTTAAGAAGCAGAAACTGCAAGGTGGTCCTCGACTTATGACCACAACTGAAGCCAAAATTTCTGACGCTAAGTGAGTTTTGCCCCATTTTACAACTTTTCTTGCCATATTTATTAAGGCAGTCGTTAAATTACGGTTATAACATGGTTGCTAAGTGAATCTGGTTTCCCCGTTGACTTTGCTTGTCAAAAGGTCGCAGAAGGGGTTCACGTAACCCCGGGACACTCATAAACTTGCGACCGTCATAAATAAGAGCAGGTTGCCAAGCGTTCAGATTTTGGACACAGGCCCATTGGGGATGGCTGCAATGGCCATGCGTGCGAAAAAACAATCATAAGCCACTTTTTCAGTGCCATTACAACTTTTGAACGGTCACTAAATGTACTGTTGTAAGTCGAGGACTAGCTGTACTACCTGCCCTCACCATTCACTTCTTCCCCAATTAGAAAACAATGACAGCTTTAAGAATTAATTATAAAGATCGTTATAATAATAATAATAAAAAAAAACAATGGTGAGCTTTAGGAATAATTAACCAGCTTTAAAAAGAAGCTAATTTCACACATTAAAAAGAAGCTGATTTCACATAGTTCTCTGCCACTCTTCTGTACACACACACACACACACACACAAACGGCAAAAATTGCAGCTTTCGCTGCCTGATAACAGAATACATATCCATTTCTCAAGATATCCCTCCCTCTACATTTGCCTTGTCTTCCAATCTGACCCAAAGCACCTGCTGTGACCCACTGAGGACCTTAAAAAACACTTTTATCAATTGTAAAAACGTTTTCTTTATTCGGTCTCATCCTTCCTCTCTTTCTCCATTCCTATAAAACCAGACAGAGAAATGGATTAGCCCAGTCTTTCTCAATCTTGGCAAAGCTGACTGGGGAATTCTGGGAATTGAAGTCCACACATCTTAAAAGCTGCCAAGGTTGAGAAACATTGGGTTGGTCCACACAATTCCTAACTGCATATATACCACTATTGGAATAGCCGCCTCGGGTCAGACTGGAAGAGTTTCCTTTTCAACAAGAGAGTGGGCTGTGAACTTTGAACTTCCAAGTTCAAAGCTAATTCTGGGGTGCCGATCCAAAAATGGATTTTTTTTGCAGTTTTCCAGACATCCCTTCTTGTGTTTATATCTGGTGTCTTGTTCTCTATGGTAAATATAACCATGCAACCATACTATGTGTCACAAGGATTCTGCAAATCCCTATGAAGTAAATACAAGTGGGACTTGCTTTCACGCCAAGACGGAATTATTCACCACAATCCCTCATCAAGACACAAACTCTAAATTCAGAACAGCATCTAACAGCATCCGTCAAATGAAGCAGACGATTACTGAGTTGTAAATTAGAAAAGTCGAGAAACCCACAGAAAAACCATCCTTAGCCTCCATTGTATGTAATATGAAAGAGGATGAGATGGCAAGGTTTTCATTTGAGAGGGGCACATGAAAACTATCCGGAAACGCCCATCCGCGCAAGTAGCCCAGATTCATGCAACACCCAAGTCATGTCCTAAGATGTCACCAACATCTTTTTTTCCCAAGGGATGATGGTTTAGGGATGCTTCCCAAGGGCAGAAGCTGCTCCCCCAAGCCATTCTGCAACCCTGGCTCAGAAGACCCCATCTCCCCTATGTATAAACAAAGAGAGTTTGGTCCAATGGTTAAGGCACGAGAAAGCAGGAGAGTCTGAGTTTCAGTCTTGCGTTAGCCATCAAAGCCAGCTAGGTGACTTTGGGCCAATCACCAGGAGACAGTGAATTCTAGTTCCACTTTAGGCACAAATGCCAGGTGAGTGACTTTGGGCCAATGACCAGGAGACGGTGAGTTCTAGTCCTGACTTAGGCATGAAAGCCAACTGGGTGACTTTGGGCCAATGACCAGGAGACGGTGAGTTCTAGTCCTGACTTAGGCATGAAAGCCAACTGGGTGACTTTGGGCCAATGACCAGGAGACGGTGAGTTCTAGTTCCACTTTAGGCATAAATGCCAGGTGAGTGACTTTGGGCCAATGACCAGGAGACAGTGAGTTCTAGTCTCACCTTGAGCATGAGAGTTGGTTGGTGACTTTGGGCAAAGTCCCTCCCTCTCAGTCCAACCCACCGCACAGGGCTCTTGTTGTCGGAAAATAGGAGAAGGAAGGTTTGTTGAATAAGACCACCACCATGAGCCCTTTGTAAAAATAATAAAGGTGGCATAATAATCTAATAAATAAACAAGCAAATAAAATCCCTCTAAGCCAAGCAGTGGAAAGGAATTCTTCTCTGCCCTGAATCCAATTTCAGTGAAAGCCAAGTTGGAGCAGCAGTGAAGATGCCGCAGGAGAAACGGTGGGGTGTCTGTGTGGGTGTTCTGAGTTCTAGTCCCATTTTAGGCATGAAAGCCAGCTGGATGACTTTGGGCTAGTCAGCCCAATCCACCTCACAGGGTTGCTGTTGTGGGGAAAGTAGGAGGAGAAAGGAGTGTTCAATACGCTCAAAGGCTTGAGTTATTTGTAAAAACCATCAAGGTGGGAGATTAGATAGCTAAATAGAGATAGATAGATAGATAGATAGATAGATAGATAGATAGATAGATAGATATAGATAGATAGATATAGTTAGTTACATACATACATAGAGACAGACAGACAAGACAATGATAGATGACAAATTGATATAGAACATAGACAATACCTATAAACACATACATTCATTTATTTATCAGCACAAATACAACGCAAATGTAAGAAAGGCAACAGTAAAAAAAAAATTGGGTTTCTGTCTGGATGGTCTCTCGAGATGAGCCGATAGACAGAGAATGGAAGCAGTAGACTTCCTCCCATATTTGGGCATACCAGGGGTTGTGACACTAAATACATACATACATGTGTATATATCCGCCCTTGATTGTTTTTACAAATAACTCAAAGCTTTGAACATATTGAAAGCTCCTTTCTCCTCTTACTTTCCCCATAACACACAACACATATAAGGCATATATGTATATATGCCTTGTGTGGGTGTGTGTATACATATACACACATACATATAAAGCATACATACATACAAGGCAACACACACACAAACACATATAAGGCATGTATGTAAATATATGTATATATGCCTTAGGTGTGTGTGTATACACACATACATACAGTATAAGGCATACACACATACAAGGCAACACACACTAAAACACATATAAGGTATGTATGTAAATATATGCATATATGCCTTATGTGTGTGTATATACATATACACACATACATACAGTATAAGGCATACACACATACAAGGCAACACACACACACACAAACACATATAGGCATGTATGTAAATATATGTATATATGCCTTTTGTGTGTATACATATACACATACATACAGTATAAGGCATACACATACAAGGCAATACACACACAAACACATATAAGGTATGTATGTAAATATATGTATATATGCCTTTTGTGTGTGTGTGTATATATACACACACACAATGCATACATATAAGGCATACACACACACAAGGCATATACACAAACATAAGGCATACAACCACAAACACACATAAGGCATATATATGTGTATCTACATGTATACACAAACACATCTAAGGCACTAAGGCGCACACACACAGGACTCTCCACCCAAGCGCGGAAACCCCCGCAAGCCGCCTTCAGGGGAAGGGGAGCAACCGGGGGAGAGGGGGGGGCACAGGATTCCCCCCCCCATTCCCCACGTGGCTCCGGCTGAGCCCCCGTCCCGTCTCGGCCCACCCGCCCGTCCCCCTCTCACCAGGCGGGCGGCCTCGGCCCACGTGCGCTCCTTCTTCCTCCGCTGCTTCATCTCCTTCATCTTCTTCCTCCTCTGGGCGGGTGGCGGGCGGGCGGGAGAGCGGGCTGACCGGGCGGACGCGCGCACGTGAAGCGAGTGTGTGTGTGTGTGTGTGTGTGAAAGGGGGGGGGTGTTTCCCGAGCGGGCGGCGGGAGCGCGCCTGGCGCGAGGAGGCGACCGTTACTCGGGCGGGGCTGCGGGAGAGCGCGCGGGTGTGTGTGGGGGGGGAGGGCAGGAGGGCGTGGGGCGCACGCGCACCCCCCGGGGGCGCCTTTTGAGGTGAGGGGGAAAAAGAAGGAAGAAAAAAAAAAAAGGACGGCGGCTGAGGAGGCGACGGGCGCGCGCGTCAAGGAATGCAGCGGCGGCGGCGGCGGAGGCCCGACATAACAACCGGAGAGGGAGGGAGGTCAAAGGTCTCTCCCGCAAAGGCGGGCGGGAAAAGGCGGGGGGGGCGAAAAAAGGAGGGGCGTTTAAAAAAAAATATAAAAATTAAAAAAAAAAAGCCCGAGAATGAAGAACGGGAGGAGGAGGGGCGGATGGCGTTCGCTCGCCTGAGGAAAGAGAGAGAGAGAGTGGGGGAGAGAGAGAGAGAGAAAGGGAGCCTGGGTGACGGAGGCGCGCTAGGCCCGAACGGTGGCCGCGGAGGGTCAGCCCGCCCCGATCTGCGAGGAGAGCGAGCGCGCGCGCTGCGTTGCGTTCGGGCGAGGAAGGCAAGACAGAGGAAGGAGGGGGAGGGAGCGTTTCAAGGCGAGCCCAGCCGCGCGCGCGCGCGCGAGGGGCCCGACGGGAATTGTAGTCCCGGAAACGAAACCGGGGGAAAAAAAAGGTGAAGGGCGAGGTTGCGCCGCTCCCGGAAGACGGGTCTCTGGGAGAGGCCACGCCCACTTGCCGCGGGGCATGACGGGTGGCGCGGCGGGTCCAGGCCCCCTCCTGGCTGGTTGTAGGCCGCGGGGAAGCCCGAATGGGGGAACTGGACGCGGGAGGGAGGGAGAGCTCATAGCGGGGGTGGTGGCCGAGGTGCGGGGACCGGCTTGGAGGCCCCTGGGCCTGCAGGTGGCTGTGGACGATGGGAACCAGGCAGGGGGCTGCTTTGCAGACGGGGCGCGGCTGGAAGAAGAGTGTAGAGCAGTGTTTCTCAACCTTGGCAACTTGAAGATGTCCGGACTTCAACTCCCAGAATTCCCCAGCCAGCGAATGCTGGCTGGGGAATTCTGGGAGTTGAAGTCCGGACATCTTCAAGTGGCCAAGGTTGAGAAACACTGGTGTAGAGAAGGGCAATCAAGATAATGAGGGGACTGGAGGCTAAAACAGGTGAAGAACGGCTGCAGGAACTGGGCCTGGCTAGTTTAATGGAAAGAAGGACCTGGGGTATCTTCCAATATTTGAGGAGCTGCCCCAAAGAAGAGGGAGGGGGATGAACCTATTTTCCAAAGCACCTGAGGGCAGGACAAGAAGCAACGGATGGAAACTAATCAAGGAGAGAAGCAATTTAGGACTAAGGAGAAACTTCCTAGCAGTAAGAACAATTGACCAGTGGAACTCCTTGCCTCCAGAGGTCATGGGTGCTTCAACACTAGAGGTTTTTAAGGAAAGACTAGACACTTATTTGAAATGGTATCGGGTCTCCTGCTTGAGGGGGGGGGGGGCGCTGGTCTGGAAGACCTACAAGGTCCCTTCTAGCTCTATTTTATTCTAATTTAGGGGACTGGAGGCTAAAACATATGAGGAACTGTTGCAGGAACTGGGCAGGTCTAGGTTGATGAAAAGAAGGACCAGGTGAGACATGATGGCAGTCTTCCAATATCCCAGGGGTTGCCACAAAGAAGAGGGAGTCAAACTATTCTCCAAGGCACCTGAGGGTAGAACAAGAAGCAATGGGTGGAAACTAATCAAGGAGAGAAGCAACCTAGAACTAAGAACAATTGACCAGTGGAACTCCTTGCCTCCAGAGGTCAGGGGTGCATCAACACTAGAGGTTTTTAAGAAGGGACTAGACACTTATTTGAAATGGTATCGGGTCTCCTGCTTAAGCAGGGGGACTGGCCTGGAAGACCTACAAGGTCCCTTCTAGCTCTATTTTATTCTAATTTAGGGGACTGAAGGCTCAAGCATATGAAGAACAGTTGCAGGAACTGTGTAGGTCTAGTTAAATGAAAAGAAGGACCAGGTGAGACATGATGGGAGTCTTCCAATATCTCAGGG
The DNA here is from genome assembly GCF_051295495.1 of Thamnophis sirtalis. NCBI lineage: Eukaryota > Metazoa > Chordata > Lepidosauria > Squamata > Natricidae > Thamnophis > Thamnophis sirtalis. Next base: position 415,465 of record NW_028261406.1, on the reverse strand, counting down.
GCTGCCACAAAGAAGAGGGAGTCAAGCTATTCTCCAAGGCGCCTGAGGGCAGAACAAGAAGCAATGGGTGGAAACTAATCAAGGAGAGAAGCAACCTAAAACTAAGGAGAAATGTCCTGATCATGAGGACAATGAGACAGTTGGCTTTCAGAAGTTGTGGGTGCTCCATCACTGGAGGTTGTTAAGGAAGTGATTGGACAACCAGTTATCTGAAATGGTATTTCCAGAGGTCTTCAACCGTGGCAACTTTAAGACTTGTGGACATCAACTCCCAGAATTCTTCAGGTGGCTGGGGAATTGTGGGAGTTGAAGTCCACAAGTCTTAAAAGTGGCCAAGGTTGCAGACTCCTGGTATACAGGATCTCCTCCTTGAGCAGAGGGCTGGACTAGAAGACCTCCAAGGTCCCTTCCAACTCTTCTGTTATTCTGTAAGGGTCTCCTGCTTGAGCAGAGGGCTGGACTAGAAGACCTCCAAGGTCCCTTCCAAACTCTTTTCTATTCTAGTCTATTCTTTTATTCTATTCTTTATTCTAAAAACCTTATTGCATCGTGCGATTATAAATTATAAAGCCGGCATATATGTATGGTGTGAAATAAAACATTGCAGAACTCAGAGGAAATGTGTAATTTTACATACAATAAATCCAGATGGGTTTTTTTAAATTATTATTATATTTTCGCAGGAGCACATTTACATTCCTAGACGAGAGAGAGGCTATTACAGAGATACAAGCTTGAAATCCATGGACAAGGGTTCTTTTATGTACAGATAAAACAGTAGGCGGTTAGGTACAATCCCAGAAAGGAGACATTGCTTGCAGAAAACAGGAGCACTTCCCATATCCCGTCCTTTGGATAATATTCTTGTGCGAGTCCCGCTGGAACCAAAGGGAGGATTATTCACTCCAATGGGACTAAGGAGTGGATTTTCCATAGGCCTTAATAGAGCCTCTATTGCAGGTGTCTCCAACCTTAGCAGCTTTTAAGACTTGCGGACTTCGACTCCCAGAATTCCCCAGCCGGCATCGCGATGCCGGCTGGGGAATTCTGGGAGTCGAAGTCCGCAAGTCTTAAAAGCTGCTAAGGTTGGAGACACCTGCCTCTATTGGCTTAGCATGGTCCCAACGTTTTAATATTCATAGCATGGCATGGGATATGAAGAAAGAATTCAACATACTTAGGGTTACCAAGTCAAAGGGCTGCCTTAAATAACAAGGCGGTAGCTGACGCCGCGGCTTATTAAAATATCTCCAAAAGGAGGGTGCCAGCTTCAGAAAACACTCGTAACATTAAAGACAGTACGTGAAAAGTTAAGATGGAGAAAAGTTGTCGGGAAAAGCAGGGGGACTCCAATCGTTCAAATTGTCTCAAAAAGTCAGAAATGCAGCCATTAAGGGGGGGGGGGGCGGTTAAATGCACCCCGCTTCTGTTTCCGCTGAATTCTTGCCAAGCAAGATCGGTGGGGGGGCTGTGATTGGCTCTCGAGTCTCTCGCCCTGCCTGTTCACAGAGTAAAAAACAACAGAGCGGCACGTGGCTTCATCATTGCATACTTTTTTAAAATTATTATCATCTTTGGATTCATCGCTGAACCTCCGCCAGCCGGTCAAATTAATTTGTAATTTAAATTAAATGACAAAGGGAACGAGCCCCACAAAACAGGGAAACGGGACTCGGCAGAGCATCTGTTTCGTACAGTTCTTAAAGACCAAGAAGCTGGTCAAATAAATACCCCCCCCCACTCTAACTCGTGGCCGATCAGAGCTTCTCACCGTTCCAGAAATGTAAACTTGGCAAATTCAACAGCGGGTGGTTTGCGGAGCAATGCTGGGCCTCTTGAGGCACCATGCCAGCAGAATGCCTCTCGGGGTGTCCTGATACTGGGGGGGGGGGGATTATTACACCTCCCCCCCCTCCGAAGAGGAGTGACTCGAGAACGTGTCACAAGGACCCAAAGAAGACCCTTTACGCTTAAGAGTTTGCCTTGAGATCAGACCCCACGCAGACGAACAACGCTTATGCAGCTGAAAAACATGGACGGGGGGAAAAAACATTCGGAGAAGGAGCGGATGAGAATATATTCACAGTTATGACCGTCAACGTAAAAAAAAAAGAGACAACTGAACTTCCAATGTGCAACTGTGTTAAATATACAAACCGAACTATAAAACAATACAAAGGGGGGGACGGTGGGGGGACAGCCTTCAGCCGTTGGACCCCCCCCCCTTACCCCTTTCAGCAGCATTCCCACACCCGCTGCTCGGTATCTTCTTCTGAACTAGGGAATTAGGAGCGAAAGAGGACGGGAGTTGGAAGAAGGTATGCAGAAGCCTTGCCCACGGAGCCCTTCTCAAACGTGGCTCCAATTAAATGTGAGGAGGGGGATATGGAGAGGAGGGCAGAAGAAGCCCCCCTCCGCCCTCCCCAGGTTTAATTTCTCCCGAGGGAGGGAGGGAAACGGGGACACAAGAAGGTCAGCTAAGCTACAGTGGAAGACAAGCATCGTTTGCCAAACCCTCCCAGGTTGTAGAGATTGAGATGGCGCAGAGAGGAGAGGAAGGTGGCCACAGCTGAGGTGTGGGTGACTTGTTAGACCAGGTAGCCTCTGCTGGTCTTCATGGCTGAGGTCTCCAGCGAACCGTCTAACCGTTTTTTAAAAAATCCCTCCTTGCAAACAAGGAAAGGATTGGTCAGCTTCCTACCTTCTATTGCCAAAAGGGGGGGGAAAAAAGGAGAAAGTAGGTTTTGAAACCTTTCCCCTTGCCATTTGTACCGAAAGCTCTCCGTGGGAGAGGGGGGATGCCTTTCAATCTCGCCTCTTTTCCAATTTGGAGGCATTTTCGATCCAACCCTCACCCATCCAGTCCTTTTGATGGAAAAGGGGAGTGGGGAAAATAGTCATCACGGCTAGTGGAAGGTGTGGTGGTGGGGGGAAATCCTCTGGTCACTTCTCAACCTTGTTCTCGGGGCGTCATCGAGGTTGACCGCAGTGAGATTTGCCTTCGGCTCCAAGGACGAAAGAGCCGGGGGTGGGGGGAGAGAGAGAGAAAGACCATAAAAGGAAGAGAGAAGGCCATAGGGAGGGAGAGGGCAAGGGGATATTCCCCCACCCACCCACCCACCCATGCTCCCCTCGGGCTTCTAACACACACTAATGTAACTCATGCATTTCTGATTTCCTAACTAAAGGCTCCTTTCGTCTCCGATCCCATTAGCCAAGGAGCAAACGGTTCCTTCTTCCGCGCAGGCGAGAGGCAGCCCTCGGGAACCCGTCCTACCTAGGGGCAGGGGGGGGGGCGCTGTTTTCTTCTTTAAAAAAAAAAGGCCTTCTTCTTCTGGCCTCTTTGAAGTCCTCCCAGCCCCCTTGGCAGGTTGTTAACTTGGCTCTGCGTTGATGGCCCAATGGGAGCCACGCCCTCAAAAGCAGGAGCGATCGCGTTTACTTGGGAACCAGCCCGCGAGACTGCGGGTACAGCTGAGAGCTGGAGGTGCTGGAGGGGGAGCCGCTGGACTTCCTTCCGGTTCTAGGCCTGGAGGGATACAAGAGGGGGGAGCATGAAAAGCAAATTTATTTTTAAAAATCGGCACATTCACGGGCAGGAAACAAAGGAAAGGCTACAAATCAGGATCTGAAATTGCATTTTTGACTAGCATTTGATTTGTTGTATACAGGTGAAACTCGCAAAATTAGAATATCGTGCAAAAGTTCATTTATTTCAGTAATGCAACTTAAAAGGTGAAATTAATAAATGAGATAAGACTCATTACATGCAAAGCAAGATAGTTCAAGCTGTGATTTGTCATAATTGTGATGATTATGGCTTACAGCTCATGAAAACCCCAAATCCACCATCTCAGAAAATTAGAATATTACATGCAATCAATAAAACAAGGATTGTACATAGAACAATATCAGACCTCTGTAAAGTATAAGCATGCATATGTACTCAGTACTGGTTTGGGCCCCTTTTGCAGCAATTACTGCCTCAATGGGGCATGGCATGGAAGCTATCAGCCTGTGGCACCGCTGAGGTGTTATGGAAGACCAGGATGGTTCAATAGCGGCCTTCAGCTCTTCTGCATTGTTCGGTCTCATGTCTCTCATCTTTCTCTTGGCAATGCCCCATAGATTCTCTATGGGGTTCAGGTCAGGCGAGTTTGCTGGCCAATCAAGCACAGTAATCCCACGGTCATTGAACCAGGTTTTGGTGCGTTTGGCAGTGTGGGCAGCTGGAAAATGAAGTCAGCATCCCCATAAAGCTCGTCTGCGGAAGGAAGCACGAAGTGCTCCGAAATCTCCTGGTAGACGGCTGCGTTGGTTCCACCACAAAACCGCGTTCGACTAAAGGGCGCTCGACGAAACCGCGTAGCTGACGTCATCACAGTGCGACAACAGCGCGGAGAAAAAAGCACGCTGTAAACGCTAAACCTAAACCTAACCCTAAACCTAACTCTAAACCTAACCCTAAACCTAACCCTAAACCTAACCCTTAACCTAACGCTAAACCTAATCCTAACCCTAACCCTTAACCTAACCCTAAAGCTAACCCTAAAGCTAACCCTAAACCTAACCCTTACCTTAAGTTGAATCGGCTTGCTTTCAAAGCGCTATTTAAAGCGCCCTTCTTTCTCCGCGCTCGCTGTTGTCGCCCTGTTGATGACATCAGCGACGCGGTTTAATCGGGCACGCTTTAGTCGAGCGCGGTTTTGTCGTGCCACGGGCTGCGTTGACCCTGGTCTTAATGAAGCACAGTGGTCCAAAGTCCTCTTTTTCTGATGAGAGCAACTTTTGCGTCTCATTTGGAAACCAAGGACCCAGAGTATGGGGGAAGAATGGAGAGGCCAATCAATTACAGTAATCCCACGGTCACTGAACCAGTTTTGGGTGCTTTTGGCAAAAGTTGCTCTCATCAGAAAAGAGGACTTTGGACCAAGGAAATCTCTTCCCCCAGTTGAGGAGGCCGGAAGCCAGCCGTTTCAGCCACACAACTTTTTTGAGACCTGCAAAGAACAGTTGATTAAAATACCAGCTCACCGGGATTTAGATTTCTTGTTCGACGTGCTCTCAAAAGTAGACGCGTCCACTTGGATCTCATCTTCATCTTGCAAAGCGGCTTCTAGGGCTGCCTGGACTTTGGGGGCGATGGCTGGGCCCTCGTAATCCCTCGTGGTCCGACTGGGCAAATCCAGTTCCAGCAGGACAATGTTTTCGGCCTAAAGAGTCCAGATGCAGCAGATGTTCAATGCTTGATTGTTTCAACAGTGTAATGTCCTGGGTTTTTTTTTCCTTTTCCCTAGGTTTGTTTTTGAAAACATTCTCTTTATTTTGGGATTATTGTTGTCTTTTGTAAGCCACGGGAGAATGCGACACTGAGACAGCTTATAACTGATAGTTAAATGCGAGACAATTAATAAAGGCCTTAGATCGGCGTTCCACAAGAATCTTAGAACAAGAATCCTGGGAATTTAAGAATAGCACTAGCACTTAGACTTATATACCGCTTCCCGGTGCTTCACAGCCCTCTCTAAGAGGTTTACAGAGTCGGCCTCTTGCCCCCAAGAATCTGGGTCCTCATTTTACCAAACTCGGAAGGAAGGAAGGCTGAGTCAACTTTTGAGCCGGTCAGGATCGAACTGCTGGCAGTGAGCAGTTGAGTTAGCCTGCAAGATTGCATTTTACAACACCAGGGGAGGGAGGGAGGAATGGAGGAAGGAAGGAATGGAGGAATGGAGAAAAGAAGGGAGGGAGGGAGGGAGGAATGGAGAAAGGAAGGAAGGAAAGAAAGAATGGAAAGAGGAAGGAGGGAAAGAATGGAGAAATGCATACAGCGCCTGCGCGATCCTCCAGGAGCAGCTGGAGCATCGCACAGACGCTAGTACGCATGTGTGCACTGCGCGTGTGCACGAGGCCGCCTGCCCCGTTCCAACCGAACCGGTTGGAACGGGGTGAGAAACTCACCCCTGACGGCCACTAAATGAACTTTCGTAAGTAGAGTACCTCCTGGTACTTATTAAGAGCCGAGGTGGCGCAGTGGTTAGGGTGCAGTACTACAGGCCACTTCAGCTGACTGCTATCTGCAGTTCAGCGGTTCAAATCTCACCGGCTCAAAGGTTGACTCAGCCTTCCATCCTTCCGAGGTGGGTGAAATGAGGACCCGGATTGTTGTTGTTGGGGGCGATATGCTGACTCTGTAAACCACTTAGAAGGGGCTGAAAGCCCTATGAAGCGGTACATAAGTCTAACTGCTATTGCTATTCCTATTTTGCATGTACCTGCTTTATTCCAGATCTCTCCCCCCTCTCAAAAATGAAATTAGCCTGAGCTCACCCTGTACCGAGCTTCTGGACGGACCATCATGGACATCCTCGCGTGCTGACTCAGGGGTCTCTTGTACCCCACGGCAGACACCGGCCGTCTCATCATCTGTTGGTTCCTGGATTGGGGAAGGGAACAGCAGGTCAAATACACAATAACCGCTCATAAACAGAGACTAAGGCAGACAGACAGACAGACAGACACACACACAGTTTAAGGGAGCTTCTCTGACCACTATGAAGACAATCATTTGTCTGAAATGGTAGAGGGTCTCCTGCCTGAGCATGGGGCTGGACTAGAAGACCTCCAAGGTCCCTTCCCACTCTGTTATTCTGTAAGGATATCTCCTGTTCATCGTATGTTTGAGCCTCCAGTCCCCTAATCCTCTTTGTTGCTCTTCTCTGCACTCTTTCTAGGGTCTCCACATCTTTTCTACATCGTGGCGACCAAAACTGGATGCAGAATGGTCGTTAAGTGTGAAAAATGGTCCTAAGTCACTTTTTTCCATTGTAACTTTGAACGGTCACTAAGTGAACTGCTGTAATTTAAGGACTTTGAGAGCATCAATTTGGCGAGAGTTGGGACAGCAACCCCTGTGTGTGGATGTCCCATTCTGTCATTAACTCGAGTCTTTAGCATTGAATCAGACACGACACGACAAATTACAGGTAGTCCTCGACTTATAACCACAATGGAGTCCAACACATTTATGTTGCTGAGTGAGACATCTGTTAAGTGAGTTTGGTCCCGTTTTACGACTTTTCTCAGCACCGTCGCAAAGGGAATCCCTGCAGTTGTTAAGATAGCAACATGGTCGTTAAGTGAATCTGCTTTCCCCCCCGTTGACTTTGCTGGTCAGAAGGCCGCAAAAAGGGGTCACATGACTCTCCCAGGCACTGCAACCGTCATAAATGTGAGTCCGCTGCCGAGCGACTGAATTTCGACTTTGCTCGCCAGGAGGGCGTAAAAGGGGATCACGTGAACCTGGGAAACTGCGACCGTCATACATGTGAGTCCGTCACCCAGAGTCTGAATTTCGATCAGGTGATCTTGGGGATGGCTGCAACGGTCGTTAAGTGTGAAAAACGGCCATGGGGGTCACTTTTTTCAGTGCTGCTTCGGACGGTCGCTAAGCGAACTGTGATTACGTCGAGGACCACCTGTACGTAACTCTGGAGTTGCCCCTCAACCCTGCAAGGGAAAGGCGACTCACTCCAGTCGAGTGATGGGGTGAAGCTTCCACTGGTCTTCCTCCTCATCAAAGAAGGACCGGTTCATGATCTTGTTCTTCTCCTCCGAAGGGATGAAGTTCTCGATGATCAGGTGCCTGCGGGGGATCAGCAAAGGACAAAGTGAGATCCAGCGGCCTGGTAGGAATCCAGGAGATCTTTTCCTTGCTGGACTCCATCGTCCAGGCCCCTCGAGTAAATAGGATCATTCTCGTCTCTGGGACAGCTGACCACGAACTTCCTTCCATCCCATGTTCTAGAACACGGGTGCGGATCTATGGCCCCCTTTATGACTTCTGGACTTCAACTCCCAGAATTCCTGAGCCAGACATGGTAACTATGGCCCCCTTATCACTTAGGGACTTCAATTCCCAGAATTCCTGAGGCAGCCATGCTGGCTATGGCCCCCTTTATGACTTCTGGACTTCAACTCCCAGAATTCCTGAGCCAGACATGGTAACTATGGCCCCTTTATCACTTAGGGACTTCAATTCCCAGAATTCCTGAGGCAGCCATGCTGGCTATGGCCCCCTTTATGACATCTGGACTCCAACTCCCAGAATTCCTGAGCCAGATATGGTAACTATGGCCTCTTTATGACTTAGGGACTTCAATTCCCAGAATTCCTGAGGCAGCCATGCTGGCTATGTCCCCTTTATGACTTGTGGACTCCAACTCCCAGAATTCCTGAGCCAAACATGGTAACTATGGCCTCTTTATGACAGGACTTCAATTCCCAGAATTCCTGAGGCAGCCATGCTGGCTATGTCCCCTTTATGACTTCTGGACTTCAACTCCCAGAATTCCTGAGCCAAACATGGTAACTATGGCCTCTTTATGGCTTAGGGACTTCAACTCCCAGAATTCCTGAGGCAGCCATGCTGGCTATGGCCCCCTTATGACTTGTGGACTCCAACTCCCAGAATTCCTGAGCCAGACATGGTAACTATGGCCCCTTTATCACTTAGGGACTTCAGTTCCCAGAATTCCTGAGGCAGCCATGCTGGTTATGGCCCCTTTATGACTTCTGGACTTCAACTCCCAGAATTCCTGAGCCAAACATGGTAACTATGGCCTCTTTATGACTTAGGGACTTCAATTCCCAGAATTCCTGAGGCAGCCATGCTGGTTATGGCCCCTTTATGACTTCTGGACTTCAACTCCCAGAATTCCTGAGCCAAACATGGTAACTGTGACTTCTTTATGACTTGTGGACTTCAATTTCCAGAATTCTGGGAGTTGAAGTCCACAAGTCATAAAGGGCCCCCACTTCTGTTCTACACATGGTTAGTTGGAACCTACTTCAGCTTGAGCTCCCGGGTCAGCTCGTTCTGGGTCTGTTCCAGTTCTTGCCTCTCTTTGATGTGCTCCTCCTGCAGGTCGTGGATTTCGGCCTTCACAGCTTGCAGCTTCGAAAACAGCTGGAAGACAGGGATACAGCCATACAGTGAAACGGGGACAAGCTAACTTTGCACAAATGACTCTCTTATGTGCAGTGGTTAGAATGCCGCATTGCGGGCGGACTCTGCCAGCTGCCAGAAGTTCGATTCTCACTGGCTCATGGTTGACTCAGCCTCCCGTCCTTCCGAGGTCGGTAAAACGAGGACCCCAATTGTTGGGCGGGTAAGAGGTTGACTTTGTAAACCGCTTAAGAGAGGGCTGTAAAAGCACTGTGAAGCGGTATATAAGTCTAAGTGCCATTGTTATCATCTATCTCCAATCTACAAAACAGTCCTTTCTGCAGTTCCAAGAAGGCTCCGCCCACATTTGCACCACTCAGGTGACCCTGAGGACAGAGAGGAACCTCCAAGTGATCTCAGTGGCTCTACAAATGGATGGAAATGACCAGCTGTCTGCAAGGAATATAAATCCTTCCATTCCCCACCATCCAGTCAGAGCTGAAGAAGCTTCTGGGATGAGAAGTGAAACATCTTTAAAGAAGACACAGATAAACCTCCAAGTGGCCTCAATGAACCTCTTAAAAGGATGCAAATGTCCAGCTGTCTGCAAGGAATATAAATCCTTCCAGTCCCCACCATCCAGTCAGAGCTGAAGAAGCTTCTTGGTTGAGAAGTGAAACATCTTTAAAGAAGACACAGATAAACCTCCAAGTGGCCTCAATGAACCTCTTAAAAGGATGCAAATGTCCAGCTGTCTGCAAGGAATATAAATCCTTCCACTCCCCACCATCCAGTCAGAGCTGAAGAAGCTTCTGGGATGAGAAGTGAAATGTCTTCCAAAGAATGTCCAGTTGCCTCCTGAAAAAAGCACCTTTGGGACAACCAGGACCTGGATGACGGAAAATCTCTACAGACCTTTAGCTATGCAATTTGGGATGAAGACCCCTGGAATGGGGTGGGAGCAGGAACGGATTTCTATAAAAATTGCAGACTACAGGAACCATTTGCACCACTCAGGTGACTCCAAGGACACAGAAAAACCTCCAAGGGGCCTCAACGACCCTCTCAAAGGATGCAAAGGACCAGCTGTCTGCAAGGAGTATCAACCCTTCCCTTCCCCTCCATCTGATCAGAGCTGAGGAAGCTCCTTGGAGGAGAAGCGAAAAGTCTTCAAAGAAAAAAAAACCCAGAAAGTCCCGTTCCCTCTTCAAAATGCCCCTTTTTCAGGGGTCCTTGGTGTTCTAGAGCAGTGTTTTTCAACCTTTTTTGTGCAAAGGCACACTTTTTTCATGAAAAAAATCACGAGGCACACCACCATTAGAAAATGTTAAAAAAATTTAACTCTGTGCCTATATTGACTATATATAAAGTAATTCTCCCACGGCACACCTTACACTATGTCACGGCACACTAGTGTGCCACGGCACAGTGGTTGAAAAACACTGTTCTAGAGAACATCATCAGTGGTAGAAAAGAGTGGGGTAAGATTGTAAGTAAACCCCACACTCTCTGTCACTGATCGTGTAACCTAGTTCGGTAATGAAACTTCCACAAGAAAACAACCTCAGAGAGCATCAAGGACTCCCTCCTTCTCCACCTGCTATACAAATATTCTCTTTTACTCATATCACCTTTTTTAGTTTCTTAGTTTTGATGTCCACTTCCTGCTGTAAGGAGCTATAGGTCTCCTTCAGTTCTAAGGTCTCTTCATCCCGACTTTCCATCTGCTGTTGGATTTCCCGTTCCCGGCGTTTCTGTGGGACATGACATACATTCATTTAAAGCTTTCCAATTCACCAATCTTTACATTTCTGCTCTTGTTAAGGCAGTGTTTCTCAACCTTGGCAACTTGAAGGTGTCCGGACGTCAACTCCCAGAATTCCCCAGCCAGCGAATGCGTCCGGACATCTTCAAGTTGCCAAGGTTGAGAAACACTGTGTTAAGGGAACCATTCAGAGGGGACACACATCTTGGCGCAAGAACTAACTCATTTCCTAAGTGGGGACTTACAGCCTCTTTATTCCAAAGTAAATATCAATGAATTAACAGTTATATAGAGTCCATAAAAACTTTAGAAACCCGTTTAGTATAATTGGCTCTCATGTCCTAACTCAGGGGCGTCCAAACTTGGGAACTTTTAAGACTTGCGGACTTTAACTCCCAGAATTCTGCACTCTTTCAAGAGACTCAACATCTTTTTTACATCATGGCAACCAAAACTGGATGCAGAATTCCAGGTGTGGCCTTACCAAGGCATTATAAAGTGGTATTAACACTTCACGTATCTTGATTCTCCTCCCTTTGTTGATGCAGCCTAGAACTCTGTTGGCTTTTTTGGCAGCTGCTGCACACGGCTGACTCCTATTTAAATGCTTGTCCACTAGGACTCCAAGATCCCTTTCACAGCTACTACTGTTGAGCAAGGCACCACCTACACTGTACCTGTGCATTTCGTTTTTCTTGCCTAAATGTAGAACACTCTTTTCACCATTGAATTTCATTTTGTTAGATAGTGCCCGATGTTCAAGTTTGCTTGGGAAATGTTCTTGGCGGCCTTTGTCCAGGAGTGGGAAAGAGGTTATGCTGGCATGTGAAGAGCACAATAAAGATTATGAGAGAAGGAGTGATCCTGTCCTTATCTCACCTGCTCAGCAATCTCCTGCCGTTTCTGTTCCAGGATTTTCTGCTGCTCGTTGGTGTGGTCCACAATGTTCTTCCCACCAACAAGGAGCTTGCTCTCCATTGCCTTAAAAGTAAAATAAATGAATAAGGGGCGCCAGGGAAGAAATCTCATAAAATTAGAAGACTGCGAATGCCAACCTTGCCTTACAACTGTCATTCCACTCAATTTAAAAATTTAAAGAAAATATATATATTCTTCATACAGTGTACATCTGGCTGCCATTTGCCAAAGCGGTAAATCAGATTCAACTGATAACGCTAAGCCGGACACATTGACTTCCACTACTGACTGACGATAAATTAAGATATTTGCTAGAAATGCAGAAATAACCTGCCCTTCGCTGCATTCAGGTTATTTTATTCATGAATTTAGAATGTTTACACAGCCGCTTGCTCACAGCGACTCTAGGAGGCTTACAAACAATAAAAAACTCACAATAGGAAAAAAATAAAAACAAACATAATCAGAAACGCCCAGCCACCCACCCCACGATGACAACACATAGATAAATAAGCCAGTTGTTGTGGTTGTTGTTATTATTATCATCATCATTTTGCAGATGTTTTGATGGACGGGTAATAAAACAGCCTCTCAATATAATAAGAATAATTTCCCCTTTTGTTTCTGCATATCTCAAGCTGCAGATGCGTCTCCCAGTCTGTATTTTCTGAATACACACAAAAGTACAGGTAGTCCTCCACTTACAACAGTTCACTTAGTGACCGTCCAGTTACGACGTCACTGAAAAAAGTGAGTTAGGGCCATTTCTCACACTTACGACCGTTGCAGTATCCCCAGGGTCATGTGATCCAAATTCAGACGCTTGGCAACTGACTTGTATTTACGACGGTCGCCGTGTCCCCGGGGGTCATGCGATCCACTTTGGCGACCATCCGACAAGCAAAGTCAAGAAGGGAAGCCAGATTCGCTTAACAACCGTGTGACTCCTTGAACAACTGCAATGGATCACTTAACAAACGGGGCAAGGAAAGTCGCAAAATGGGGGCAAAACTCAACAAATGTCTCAGCCACCTAAATTCTGGGCTCAATTGTGGTTTTAAGTTGAGGATGACCTGTACATTTTTACATTTTTTTTTAGTCTTTTAAAGACCCTGTAATTCCTTACAGTGGGGTGGAGTCGGGGCAATTGAATGGAGTTATTTCCTGGCCGGATGCCCTTCCTGTCTCCAATGCAGAGTTCGCAGCGTATAGTTACTCTTTTTTTAAACCATGTATTTATTTATTTATTGTAACCAGACAACAACCCTCTTTATGTGGGTATTGAATATCTTGCTCTTTCTATTCATATTATATTATAATAGAAAGAGCAACATATTCAATATCCCTATAAAGAGTTTGTTGTCTGGTTACCATTCTTTTGAGTAACACTCATCACAGTAATAATAATAATAATAATAATAATAATAATAATAATAATAATAATAATAATAATAATAATAATATTCTCTAGCAGTAACCTCATAATGACTTTTCCCCTCATAATATTAATACATATTATTAATATTAATCAAAATTAATAAGTTACAATAATGGAAGCAGGTAATTCACTCATCGTGCTCAGAGAGAGAAATATCTGCAGCTACCTAGGATCGAACTCACAGCCTCCTGATTGCGAGGCCAGAGTTCCACCTCTAGGCCACCGCAGCGCTCTGAGGGTTACCTGGACATGTTCTGCTGATTAATGACCAGCGTAAATGCATCGTCCAGTACAGTGTTTCTCAACCTTGGTGACTTTAAGTCCTGTGGACTTCAACTCCCAGAATCCCCCAGCCAGCATAGGGGGATTCTGGGAGTTGAAGTCCACAGGACTTAAAGTCACCAAGGTTGAGAAACACTGGTCCAGTAGAAACGGCGTCTCACCTTGATTTTGGCACCCAGCTTTTCGGCGGCCTCCTTCTCCCGTTTGAGGTCTTCCATCTTCTTCTCCTTCTCCTTCAGGAGCCTCATCTTGTCCTCGGCCACCAAGCTGTGGTCCTCCAGGATGGCCTTCTTCTCGATCTCCAGCTTCTCCTGCTGCTCTTTCCAGTAGTCGTCTTTGTCCGCCCCTTCCTCCTGCTCCCCTTCCTCCTCCTCCTCCTCCTCCTCTTCTTCCTCCTCCTCCTCCTCGCCCATGCCGCCGTCTCTCCTCCTCTCCTTCTTCTTCCTCTTGACGATGGACCTTTTCTCCAGCTGAGCCTTCAGGCGGGCAATTTCTTCCTGGAATTCCCGCAGGAGAGCGTCCTTGGGGTCTTCGTTGACCCGTGGCTTGTTCTTGATGTTCTTGGCACGGTTGGCGTATCTCAAAGTGGTCAGGGTCTCCTCCACGTTGTAGGAGGCGGGGCCGATGTTGGCGACCATCACGGTCTTGGCGTTGCCCCCCAAGGAGTCCTGGAGCAGCCGGGTCAGCTTGGAGTCCCGATAGGGGATGTGGGTGCTTTTGCCGTCCACGAGGGCAGAGATGACGTTGCCCAGGGCAGAGAGGGAGAGGTTGATCTTCGTGGCTTCTTTCAACCTCTCCCCCTGGGCGCCGGTCTTGGACTGGCGCTCGCTGCCCGCCAGGTCCACCAGGTTCAACTTCCCGACCCGTATGTGGTTCTCCCCGTCCAGCCCAACCTCGCTGCATTCGATGGTGATGACGAAAATGGCGTGGGAGCGCGAACTGTGCTCGTTCATGTTGGTCGCGCCCACCGAGCGGTTCTGGTTCCCGACGTTCATGACGTGTTCGATTTCCTTCACGCTTTTGGTGACGAAGGAGGAGAGGTCCTTGACGTAGATCCCCGTGTCGGGCCTCTCCTTGAGCTCCAGCCTCTTGGACTGGTCCTTGGAGAGCAAGTCCCTGATTTCTTCTTGGTAGATCTCCAAGTAGGAGGCCCTCACCAGATACTGCTGGTTCTGAGAGCGGGAAATGTGGGTGAAGATGTGGTCGAAGGAGTTGGGGATGACCCCTCGCTTCTCAACGTCTCCACGCACGCCTTCCATGGTGTACGTCTTCCCGGTCCCGGTTTGCCCGTAAGCGAAAATGGTCCCGTTAAACCCCTGGAGGACCGAGTCCACCAACGGCCGGAAAGTCTCATCGTAAAGCTCAAACTGTTTGGAGCTCCAGTCATAAACGGCGTCGAAGGTGAAGGTCTTTGGAAGCTCGTGAGATGTCCCCTTGGGGTTCTTCACCGAGACCTGCCCCAATTTCACGTCCACTTCCACCACCTGTTCATAGGAGGCCACTTTCTCTTTGCTGTTCATGGGCCGGCATCGTACGACAACCCTGACCGACTCCGAGCACTTTAACTTCGACATGACCACGGATTAGCACGGGGGCCAAAGGAATGGATGGCGGGATCACGGAGACCAAGGATTCTTCTAATCCTAGAAAGAAGGTAGTACAAGAACAAAATATAAGGGTAAGACACCACAATGGTTAATACAGCAAGCAGAAGTTCCAATCCGAGTAGAGTAGAGTAGAGTAGAATAGAATAGAAAATATGGCATGGCATAGCATAGAATAGAATAGTGGAAATAGAATAGAATATATGGAATGGAAGGGGAGAGGAGAAGAGAATAATGGAATGAGGATAGGATAGGATAGGATAGGATAAGATAGAAAATATGGAAGGGAAGGGAAAAGAAGATAATTCTTTATTGGCCAAGTGTTGATTGGACACACAAGGAATTTGTCTTTGGTGCAGATGCTCTCAGTGGACATAAATGGACAAGATAAATTCATCAAGAATCATAAGGGATGACACGTAATGATAGTCATAGGGTTTAGTAAATAAGCAATCAGGAAACAGAGATGAGCCGAGATGGCGCAGTGGTTAGGGTGCAGCACTGCAGGCCACTTCAGCTGACTGTGATCTGCAGTTAAGCGGTTCAAATCTCACCGGCTCAAGGTCGACTCAGCCTTCCATCCTTCCGAGGTGGGAGAAATGAGGACCCGGACTGTGGGGGCAAGTTGCTGACTCAAATTGCTAAAAAATTTGTAAACCGCTTAGAGAGGGCTGAAAGCTCTATTAGGCGGTATAGAAGTCTAATAAATAAATAAATAAATAAATAAATAAATAAATAAATAAATAAATAAATAAATAAATATCAATATAAATCGTAAGGATGCAAGCAACAGAGTTCCAGCCCTGCAGTCATAAGTGGGAGGAGATGGGGGATAGGGACGATGAGAGGACTAATAGTAACATTAACATTTTAACATCCTTGATCAGCGGTGTCCAACCTTGGCAACTTTTAAGATTTGTGGTCTTCAACTCCCCAAATTCCCTACCGAATTGGCCATGGCCAATCGTCACAGCTCCTGCCAGGAGTTCGATCCTGACTGGCTCCAGGTTGATTCAACCCTTTCCAAGGTCGGTAAAATGAGGGCTCGGATTTTTGAGGGCAAGAGGGAAATAATGCTGACACTGTCAACCAACCAGTGAGTGCTATAAAGGTAGTCTTTGACTTACAACAGGTCATTTAGCGACAGTTCAAATTTATGACTACACTAAAAAAAAGTTATGATCGTTCTTCACACTTATGACCATTGCAACATCCCCAGGGACACGATTAAATTTCAGACGCTTGGCAACTGGTTCATATTTACGATGGTCGCAGTGTCCCACGGTCATTGGATCCCCTTTTGCGACCTTCTATGTCAACGTGGAAGCCAGATTCACTTAACAACCGTGTTACTAGCTTAATAACTGCAGTGATTCGCTGAACAACTGTGGCAAAAAAAAAAAGTGTGGTAAAATGGAACAAAATTCACTTAACTAATTCTGTTCTACTTAGCAACACAAAAGTTTGGGCTCAATTGCGGTTGTAGCTCGAGGACTACCCGCAAAGCACCGTACTGCTATTAAACCTGGCTCCAGATTCACACCTGCCACAATGGAACAGCTTAGAACAGGCTATAAAAACACTATGGAAAAAGATGTTGAGACTCTAGAAAGAGTGCAGAGAAGAGCAACCAGGATGATGAGGGGATTGGAGGCTCAAACATACGATGAACGGTTGCAGGAACTGGGCCTGGCTGGTCTAGGGAAGAGAAGGACCAGGAGAGACAGGAGAGCATCTTCCAATATTGGAGGTGCTGCCACAGAGAGGAGGGGGCCAAGCTATTCCCCAAAACCCCCGAAGGCCAGACAAGGAATAATGGATGACCAAGGAGCGATTCAACCTGGAAATAAGGAGGAATTTCCCGACAGTGAGGACTATCAACCCATGGAACAGAAGTTGCCTTCAGAAGTTGTGGGAGCTTCATCCCTGGAGGCTTTCAAGAAGAGACTGGAATGGTTTCAGAAATGGTGTAGGGTCTCCTGCTTGGGAGGGGGGTTGGACTAGATGACCTATAAGGTCCCTTCCAACTCTGTTAATCTGAATCAATCTAAGAGGATCAAAGGCCTGGATACTAAAACATACAATGAACGGTTGCAGGAACTGGGCCTGGCTGGTCTAGGGAAGAGAAGGACCAGGGGAGACAGGAGAGCATCTTCCAATATTGGAGGTGCTGCCACAGAGAGGAGGGAGCCAAGATATCCCCCAAAACCCCCAAAGGCCAGACAAGGAAAAATGGATGGAAACTGACCAAGGAGAGATTCAACCTGGAAATAAGGAGGAACTTTCTGACAGTGAGAACCATCAACCCATGGAAGAGAAGTTGCCTTCAGAAGTTGTGGGAGCTTCATCCCTGGAGGCTTTCAAGAAGAGACTGGACTGCCATCGGTCAGAAACAGTGTAGGGTCTTCTGCTTGGGTGGGGGGGGTTGGACTAGATGACCTCCAAGGTCCCTTCCAACTCTGTTATTCTGCACCTGTGTCTAATCTGTACCTATAGGCTGGCAAAGGCTGCTGTTGACAGAGGAGCTGCACTGATGCACACGTTAACTCTCCCTGTGAAAGTGTAAATTGTCCAGCCACCGTTTTACCATCGGGGCATCCGCGGTGCTCAATTTAGGGCAGGGCCCACCAGGATTTTACCCTGGCATCCCTTTGCAGCGCAAACCTCCTTATTCTGGTGAAAACTGAATCGGCCGGGGGCTTCTGATCCCCGGTTGGACGTCCTTCCGACTATTCTCATCCGCCTGGGATGAAAGGGAAAGGCCAGAGGGTTACAGATTCCTCACATCCTTCAAGGGGAAAATGTGTTTAAAACTGAGCAATTTCTTGATTTCAGATGAAGCTCGCCTTGGAGCGGACGTCCATCTGGGTGACCTTGTCACGTCCCCTGTAGTTTTCTTGGCTGCAAAGCCAACTGTGGTGCTATTATTGTGTTCTCCCAGGACACAAACCTTTCTATACTTCTTACCTACGCCTGCACTCGTTTCTGGCCCAAACCGGACCTATTTTGGGGTTTCTTAAGTCAGCCGAGGTGAGTCAGACACGACTACCACGAAGCTGGCCAATCCTTGACTCACCTTCCTCCTTGGGCATGTGGGAAATCGTTACACCTGAAGGTAAAGGTTCCCCTCGCACATACGTCAGTGGTGAGTCCTGGATCCTGTCGCAACCGGTACACCACGCACGGGGCCGGCCGTCCTAGTCAGGCATGCGAGCTGCGCACGCCACCGCCCTGCGACACTCAGCTGCTCGGCAGAGGTCACACAAGGTTACTAGATAGATAGATAGATAGATAGATAGATAGATAGATAGATAGATAGATAGGTAGGTAGGTAGGTAGGTAGGTAGGTAGGTAGGTAGGTAGGTAGGTAGGTAGGTAGGTAGGTAGGTAGGTAGGTAGGTAGATAGATAGATAGATAGATAGATAGAGATAGGGATGGATAGATAGATAGATAGAGATAGATAAATAGATATAGATAGGGATAGATAGATAGATAGATAGATAGATAGATAGATAGATAGATAGATAGATATAGATAGGGATAGATAGATAGATAGATAGATAGATAGATAGATAGATAGATAGATAGATAGATAGATAGATAAATAGATATAGATAGGGATAGATAGATAGATAGATAGATAGATAGATAGATATAGATAGGGATAGATAGATAGATAGATAGATAGATAGATAGATAGATAGATAGATAGATAGATAGAGATAGATAGATGATAGGTAGGTAGGTAGGTAGATAGATAGATAAATAGATATAGATAGGGATAGATAGATAGATAGATAGATAGATAGATAGATAGATAGATAGATAGATAGAGATAGATAGATAGATAGATAGATAGATAGATAGATAGATAGATAGATAGATAGATAGATAGATAGATAGATAGAGATAGATAGATGATAGGTAGGTAGGTAGGTAGATAGATAGATAAATAGATATAGATAGGGATAGATAGATAGATAGATAGATAGATAGATAGATAGATAGATAGATAGATAGATAGATAGAGATAGGGATAGATAGATAGATAGAGATAGATAAATAGATATAGATAGGGATAGATAGATAGATAGATAGATATAGATAGGGATAGATAGATAGATAGATAGATAGATAGATAGATAGATAGATAGATAGATAAATAGATATAGATAGGGATAGATAGATAGATAGATAGATAGATATAGATAGGGATAGATAGATAGATAGATAGATAGATAGATAGATAGATAGATAGATAGATAGATAGATAGGGATAGATAGATGATAGGTAGGTAGGTAGGTAGGTAGGTAGGTAGGTAGGTAGATAGATAGATAGATAGATAGATAGATAGATAGATAGATAGATAGATAGATAGATAGATAGATAGATAAATAGATATAGATAGGGATAGATAGATAGATAGATAGATAGATAGATAGATAGATGGATGGATGGATGGATGGATGGATGGATGGATGGATGGATGGATGGATGGATGGATGGATGGATGGATGGATGGATGGATGGATGGATACTGTGTTTCTTTTGACCCCCGAAATAAGGGCTTGGCCTTATTTTCGGGGAGATCTTATTATTTTTGAGGTGCAGGAGGTGGCTAGTGGTCACCTCAGGGCTGCTGCCGTGTTGCAATATTTTCAGGGAGGGCTTATTTTGGGGGAGGACTTATTTTAGCGCATGCGCTCAAAAGCCCGATTGGGGCTTACTACCCGGGGAAGTCTTATTTTGGGGGGAATATAGGGTACACATTATCTTAAATGAATCTAGAGAGCTGCCATAACCAAACGCTGAGAAGTCAGCAAGTTAAATAGAGGATTCACATCTACCCTGGCAGCCCTTCTAGAAAGAAACGGCGCAAGAATATGGGTTTGGGGGGGGGGGGGTGTTCTTGCAGCACCCAATAAACATATTCTGCGGAGTACGGCCGCGCTATCGTCCAGGCCTTCCGCAGAAAGTCCGTGCCAGCCTGTCACAAACGTTTTAGAAAATGCTGTCCAGAGAGAGCACTTCGTCTTATGAAAGCCGAAGCCATCTGGCCCACATCCCAAAACTGAATCTAATCCATTAACTGGAAGCTCCAGGCTGCCTTTCCAACTGGCTGACGGTCGGGGGGGAAAAAACCACGGAAGCGGTTGGAATCTTGCTTTCTCGGAATAATATGAAGATGTTGTGTCTGAGTTGAATGAAGGTGGGCAGTTCAATCATCAGCTAATTGCGGGAGAAACGAAGGAGAGTTAATTCTTTTCGTTGGTCGGCAAAAGAGAGGAGGGGGGTGTACATTACGGGATTGGCTTTTACTGTCATTTTAGACACCCCAGCAAGGGATCTCGGTGCCAGGGCATGGCTGGCCACTCTCTCTGGGTGCAAAGAAAGAGTATCTCGCTCTATAAACACATCTGGAGTGTAATTCAAGCCCCCTGCGTAGCATCACCTGTGCTTTTCTCTTAATAAATCCATCTCATTAAGTAGTTATGTCTGCTCTCATCGGATTCCCCATTTTATTTTTAAACTACTTTTAATCCACCTCTTGGGAGGAGACAGGGAACCCACAGAACAATGACCTTGTTTGGAGGAGAGGAGAGGGGAGGGGAGAGGAGAATAGAATAGAATATTAGAGTACAGTAGAATAGAGTAGAATATAGAATAGAATTAAGAATGAGAATGAGAATATAATAGAATTGAATAGAGAATAGAGAATAGAATAAAGAATGAAAGAACAGAAGAGAATAAAGAGAGAATAGAATAGAATATTAAAGTGCAGTAGAATATAGAGTAGAATTAAGAATGAGAATAGAATAAAGAATGAAAGAACAGAAGAGAATAAAGGAGAATAGAATAGAATATTAAAGTACAGTACAGTAGAGTAGAATATAGAGTAGAATTAAGAATGAGAATAGAATAGAATAGAATAAAGAATGAAAGAACAGAACAGAAGAGAATAAAGAGAGAATAGAGTAGAATAGAGTGGAGTGGAATGAAATGGAATAAAGAATGAAAGAAGAATAGAATAGAATGGAATGGAATATAGAACAGAATAGAATGAATGAGTTGGAAGGGACCTTGGAGGTCTTCTAGTCTAACCCCGATTAAGCAGGGGACCTATACTATTTCAGATTAAGTGTCTGTCCAGTGTCGGTGTCCATCCATTATTCCCTGTCTGGCCTTCAGGTGCCTTGGAGAATAGCTTGACCTCCTCCTCTCTGTGGCAGCCCCTCAAATATTGGAAGATGCTCTCCTGTCTCCCCTGGTCCTTCTCTTCCCTAGACCAGCCAGGCCCAGTTCCTGCAACCGTTCTTCGTATGTTTTAGCCTCCAGTCCCCTAATTGTCTTTGTTGCTCTTCTCTGCACTTTTTCTACAGTCTCTATTTTCTATAGTGCGATGACCAAAACTGGATGCAGGACTCTAGGTGTTGGAAGGGACCTTGGAGGTCATTTAGTCCAACCCCTTGCTTAGGCAGGAAACCCTATCCCATGCCAGACAAATGGTTATCCAATCTCTTCTTAAAAACCTCCAGTGCTGGAGAGCCCAGGACTTCAAGAGGCAAGCTGCTCCATTTGTTAATTGTCCTCGCTGTTAGGAAGTTTCTCCTTAATTATCTGATTGTAGAAGTTTTACCTTTTGCTTTATATCTGCACTATAAGCCACTGAGAATTCTTTGCATTGCAATGGGGCAAAAGTAGGCGTAACAAATAAGTGAAACGGCTTGCCAGATTTCAGAATGCAGGTAGTCAATTCAACCATTCAAAGTTTCACTTAACAACCGTGTTACTAATTTAACAAATGCAATGATTCAGTTAGCAACTGTGGCTAGAGAAAGTCATAAACTGGGGCCAAACTCACCTATCCCATGTTTCACTCAGCGGCATAAAGTTTGGGCTCAATCGTGGTCATAATTCAAGGACTATCTGTCCTCCTGTAAAGATATTTTCTGCAAAGAAACACACTGGTAGCTGCAGCTAAATATATTTTCCATTACTGTACCACTCTTAAGATCTTCCTAGGAGAGGAAGCCCAAAGGCTCCCTATTGGTAATATTTATTTGTCCAATGTATACAGCTGTCCATCTCATGAACAAGTGACTTCGTGCAGTGCACGACAAGGATAAGGAACAGTTGTGTAAATAAATCGTAAAATAATATTCATTATTAAAGTTGGTCACACGGTTGGCCAGATGCTCAGATCAGATTTAGCATTTCTGTCCGTTTATTGAGTCCTTCCAGAGGACGTGGGAAGTTTGATGATGTTAAAAGATATTGCTGTTATTAAAAATATTTTTAAAATGATAAACAACAAAGTTTTAAAGAAGAAATATTAAAGGAGAAGACGTTAAACTTACAGGAGCCATCTCAAAAATTCACCAGTCCTTTCATGTCCCCAGGCCTGATTGTGCAACCAGTATTGAGGGAACTTCAGAAAGTCAAAAGACCCGAGGGTAGCTTTAATTTTGGGGAAGACTATCCCACAAAGCAGGTGCCAAAGCAGAAAAGGCCACGCCTTTTCTGGATCTGCCAAATATAATGCCCTAGCTAGTAATATCCTCAATATATCCCTGTCTCTGCTATATACTGGCAAAACAACTTGAGCTGAATAACAGGCTCTTTAATACACTCCCTCTATAGGAAAGTTATACAAATCCAGATAGAATAGAATAACAGAGTTGGAAGGGACCTTGGAGGTCTTCTAGTCCAACCCCTTGCTTAGACAGGAAACCTTACACCACTTCAGACAAATGGTTGCCTAACATATTCTTAAAAACCTCCAGTGTTGTAGCATTCACAACTTCTGGAGGCAACTTCTGTTCCACTGATTAATTGTTCTCACTGTCAGGAAATTTCTCCTTAGTTCTAGGTTGCTTCTCTCCTTGATTAGTTTCCACCCATTGCTTCTTGTTCTGCCCTCAGGTGCCTTGGAGAATAGCTTGAGTCCCTCTTCTTTGGGGCAGCCCCTGAGATATTGGAAGGCTGCTACCATGTCTCCCCTAGTCCTTCTTTTCTTAAACCAGACATACCCAGTTCCTGCAACCGTTCTTCATATCTTTTAGTCTCCAGTCCCCTAATCCTCTTTCTTGCTCTTCTCTGCACTCTTTCCAGAGTCTCAAGATTTTTTTTTGTAATGCAGTGACCAAAACTGGACACAATAGTCCAAGTGTGGCCTTACAAAGGTCTCCACATCTTTTTTACATCATGGCGACCAAAACTGAATAGATTATTCCAGTCCTTAAATAATGGTGGCCCGAAGGCATTTGATAATAGCCCACTTATTTGTATGGATTACATATCACAAGCAAAACCTTAGAACTTAAAATAACTTTACTGTCACTTTGAATGTACACTAATCGGCATACATTAAAATGAAATTTGGTTTCCTAAAGCTCTACTTTGTGTTCATTTTATCTAACTCTTTTTCACATTTCATTCTTTCCAACTAGGGAGTAATCCAAGCAATTGAAATCATGGATATACATCAGGTAAATGTTATGTTTTGGCCAGTTGTGGCTTTTTTAAATGGTTTTAAAAAAAAGGTTTCAGAGTACTTCAAAAATCCAAAAGATTTACAGCCATATCACACTGGAAGAAATGATATTTTTGAATTAGCACACTATGCCACCAAACCACCATAGCTTCTTCAAGAAAGCATGGCTTGTTCTAAATCAGGATTTCCCAAGCTTCGTGACTTTTTAGACGCGTGGACTTCAACTCCCAGAATTCCCCAGCCACCTGAGGAATTCTGGGAGTTGAAGTCCACACGTCTTACAGTTGCCAAGTAGGCCATTGTGTAAGACAGGTGTCTCCAAACTTGCCAATTCTAAGACACGTCGACTTCAACTCCCAGAATTCTTCAGGTGGCTGGGGAATTCTGGGAGTTGAAGTCCACACGTCTTAAACCCAAAGGTAGGCTATTTTTTTTTTCCAAAAGCCAAATGGACTTTCTTTTGTTTTTTTCCTTGAAGACATTTCACTTCTCATTCAAGAAGTTCTAAGTTAGAACTGAAGAACCTTTTTGGAGGTGATATATCTTCAAGGAAAAACGAGGAAAAGCCGAGTTGCCTTGTGGAAAAAAGCACCTCTGGGTGAACCGGGATGACTTGAGAATCGCCCCAGACACACATCTTCAAGTTGCCAAAGTTGAGAAACTCCTCTCACTGGATTCCTGGAGCGTGAAAGCCAAAATCGAGGAAGTCTAGTTATAGTTTTGTTGAGTTGCATGAACTCAAGTCAATACGCTTTATTGAATACGCTACAAAAATGGGCAAAGCTTTAGCAAGATGGTCAGATCTCCATTTGCCTTCTCTTCAAGAAGCCAATTCGGCCATAATAAAACTTTGCAAGAACAACAGCTGCCGGCCACCCCATCGAATTCTGATCTTCCCGATAATCTTATTTTTCTAGGGCAGTGTTTCTCAACCTTGGTGACTTTAAGTCCTATGGACTTCAACTCCCAGAATCCCCCAGCCAGCTGTGCTGGCTGGGGGATTCTGGGAGTTGAGGTCCACAGGACTTAAACGTCGTCACGGTTGAGAAACGCTGGTCTATGTGCTAATGCTAATATAGTCCCAAGTCTTCAGCTCTGACAGCATAGTGGGAAACATCAGAGCTGAAGAAGCTTCTTGGCTGGGGAATTCTGGGAGTTGAAGTCCACAGGACTTAAAGTCACCAAGGTTGAGAAACACTGGTCTAGGGGAACCAGTCAGTTACAGATATTCATGTGTCTATCTATTGTATGGATAGAAAGATTGGATAGATAGAAAAATTAGACAGGTAGGCAGACAAGATAGATAGACCGATGGATGGATAGATATGAGAGGGAGGGGAGGGGGGGAGAGAGATAATAGGTAGATAGATATAGAGATAGATATAGAGAGATAGAGATAATAGAGCTAGAGCAACAGACCAACCTGACAGACAGATAGATATAGATAGACATGGATAGATGATAGAAAGAGAATCAGAGAGAGATGATAGAATAGATGACAGTTACAGACAGACAGAGATATTCAAGGACCTGAAAACTGCTAACCATCTCAGTTTAAAAATAAAGAAATAAACTGGCAAAATGCAAGAGAGCCAAGAGAAGGCTTTTGATATCAGGAATAACATCCGCTTGATATATTTTTAAAAAAAGCTTTTCATTCATCCGAGTAGAAAGAGCCCACAGCTTAATCCCATTTGTTCTAAGACAAACCTGGTTTCGGTTGAAAAGTCTACTCTCGTCAAAAATGCAACACGTTGCCCCCCACCCACACCCAAAAAACCCACAAATTAGTAAAAGGAGTATTTCCAGTTCAGGCAGTTCACTGGCTGAAGACAGGCATCAGATCTGCCCAAAACAGCAAAAGAAAACAATTCCTTAGAAAGGACAATGGGTCACTCTTTATCCTCAGTCCAGCCCTCCTACCCCATGGAATTCCCTCTCCCCCCAGGGTCTGACAGGACTCACACGGAGGTGTGTGTGTGTGTGTACGCCTTCAAACTTTGAGGGAACCCTTAAAACCTGTTTCTTCCCCCAAACATTGGGATGGGGAGCTGAGAACAGGGTGAGAATGTGGGGGTGGCATCAGGAAAGTGCAATGGTGCTGCCAGGTTTTCTTGGGACTTGGATGGATACATCCATCCATCATCTATCTATCTATCTATCTATCTATCTATCTATCTATCTATCTATCTATCTATCTATCTATCTATCTATCTATCTATCTATCATCTCTCTATCATCATCTATCAATATATCATCTATCTATCATCTATCTATCTCTCTATCATCTCTCTATCATCATCTATCAATATATCATCTATCTATCATCTATCTATCTATCTATCTATCTATCTATCTATCTATCTATCTATCTACCTATCATCTACCTATCATCTATCTATCTATCTATCTATCTATCTATCTATCTATCATCTATCTATCATCTATCTATCTATCTATCTATCTATCTATCTATCTATCTATCTATCTATCTATCTATCTATCATCTATCTATTTATCTATCAGCCATCTCACCTGAAGGACTGGTTTCCTGTTTCTTTGGTTTTTATGGCTGAATACATTGTTTTGCTCTTGGCTAACAGGCCACTCAGAATTTGTGTTTTTAAGATGGGCGGCAATGCAAAGGGAATGAATGAATGAATGAATGAATGAATGAACGAATGAACAAACGAATTGGTTGGCTGGTTAACTGAGCCAGTCCCACTCTGGGCCCAGCCTACCACACAGGGTTGTTGTTGTGAGGAAAAGAGAAGGCAGGAGGATTAGGCATGTTCCCCAGTGTGTGTGTGTACACTGTATAGTGTGTGTGTGTGTGTGTGTGTGTATGCATGTCTGTGTATGCATATACATGCATACATAGATACACATACAATATACAGTGTACACACACACACATATATATATATACACATATGTATATGTGTATCTATCTCTGTGTAGGCCTATGCTGCTGTACATATATGAATGTGTGTGTGTGTGTGTGTGCTGTGTTTGCCTCAGTTTATGACTATTAACTGAATATTTATGTATGTATGTATATACATACATACATACATATATATATGTTGTATTTGTGCTGATACATATTTATATACATAAAAATATATACACATTTATATACACATAAATACATATACTGATAAATAAATATATATAAATGCACACACATATTTTTATTTTACCACGTTTTCAGGCAGAGAGCATGCCAAATCCCCCTGCCTTCTCATTTCTCCGTAACAATCCAGAAAGGGACTGACCAGCTATCATCCATTCCTTCCATCATTCTTATTGCTCATCGCACAATCAGCCTTCAATGTTCAGGCAGGATTTGGCCTTTTCACCCATTTTTTTATTTTTATTTTTATGAATGAATGAAAGGCAGCTGGCTGACTTCGGGCCAGTCCCTGCCCGGCCTACCTCCCAGGGTGGCAGTTATGGGGAAAAGAGAAGGCAGGAGCATTAGGCATGTTCGTTTGTGTGTTTGTGTGTGTGTATGCATGCACGTACTGTATTGTGTGTGTATGTATCCACATATATGTGCATGTATGTATGTATGTATGTGGCCTATGCTGCTATACATACATACATACATACACACACACACACACAAACACACCAATATTATTTTACCACCTATTTTCAGGCAGAGAGCATGCCGAAGCCCCGCCCCCCCTTCTCATTTCCCCACAACCACCCTACAAGATTTTCATCCATTTTTTTTTTAATTTTTTCTTTTTATGAATGAATGAAAGGCAGCTGGCTGACTTCGGGCCCGTCCCTCTCTCGGCCCGGTCTACCTCCCAGGGTTGTTGCTGTTGTTGTGGGGGGGGGGGGGTTGGGGAGAGAGAAACAGGAGGAAGAAAGAAGCCTTAAAAGCCTGTTATTCGCCTGGAGTTCTATATTTTAAATAAATATTAAATATTCGCCTGGAGTTCTATATTTTAAATAAATATTAAATATTCGCCTGGAGTTCTATATTTTAAATAAATATTAAATATTAAATATTCGCCTGGAGTTCTATATTTTAAATAAAGCGGGATATAAATGTAAAAAAATAAAAATAAAAACCACAAAAGCGGATCAGGGGGAAAAAAGAAAGAAAACCAAGGCAGGGAAGGAGGACGAAGCGCCGGGCCTCCCTCCCTCCCCCTGCCAAGGCTTACCTGGCGGCCGGCGGCCCCTCCGCCCATGGCCGGCGCCGCCTCAGAGGGCTCGGCGGGGGGCTCGGTAGGCCTGGCGCTGCCGCGGTGCCCGATGGGGCTTGTAGTCCTCCCGTGCTGGGCCTGGGAGGCTCCCTGGCGGGCGTTTCCCCCCACCCTCCCCGGGGTAGACGGGCTTTTCCCCCGCCTGGGATCCGGCGTGAGGCGGCCTGGTTGCCGCGGCCGCCGCTGAGGCCGCCGCCGCCGCTCACTTCCTTGGCAACGCGGCCGCCCGCCCACAAGCCCCTCACTTCCCTAGCGACCGGCGGCCTTGCCTAGCAACGGGAGACACGCCCGGACACGCCCCCCTCCGGTCTCCGTGGCGACGGGGGAGGGGCGACATCCGGACGCTTTGCCACTTCCGGAAGGAGGCCGCGTGAGGCGCACCGGGCTCGCCTGAGAGGAGGCCCCGGTTTCCTTCGCAGTTTCTTGGATGGGGCTGGAACTGAGAGGCCGGGGCTCGGCGCGGCCTGTATGGACGTAGGATCAGAATCCCGAGAGGGCCACCCCGGGAAGCCTTCCACACCCGCATTGCCCTTGTTGGGGGTTGTTGCAGCGTTTGCAAAAGACTCTAAGGCAGTGTTTCTCAACCTTGGCAACTTGAAGATGTCCGGACTTCAACTCCCAGAATTCCCCAGCCAGCGAATGCTGGCTGGGGAATGCTGGGAGTTGAAGTCCGGACATCTTCAAGTTGCCAAGGTTGAGAAACACTGCTCTAAGGGCTGAGCTATTAGTAGACCTCGACTTACGACCATTTGAAACTAGGCTCCGTGGCTAAGACACTGAGCTTGTCGGTCAGAAAAGTCGGCGGTTCAAATCCCTAGTACCGATCTCCTGCATAAGCAGGGGGTTGGACTAGAAGACCTCCAAGGTCCCTTCCCACTCTGTTACCGTTAAACATTGAGCCCAAACTTTCTGTTGTTCTGTTGTTGGGTGAAGAAGAAAAGAGAGACAGAGGTGCTGAAAGTCCCTGGTTTTATGCCCTCTCGGGCCTTTGATCTTCATCTTGTCTTCTGATTGGTTGTCAGACTCCCATGGGGCCATGCAGGGTCAACGCTCTAGTCTGTGCTTTGGGTTGAGCTCTCAGATGCCATGTGGGGAGTTGGGTAAAGGGCCAATATTATCATGCCTTAATCCCACCTGGAGCTGAAGGGGAGAACTCTTTATTACGTAAAGTGGACTAGCTCAGGCTTTAATGGCCCATTGACAAAGTGGGGATGGGCAGGAAGCTGCAGCCAGCTAGTCTGTCTTTTAAAACACGTTAAAAGAGCCGAGGTGGCACAGTGGTTAGAGTGCAGCACTGCAGGCTACTTCAGCTGACTGCAGTTCGGCTGTTCAAATCTCACCGGCTCAGGGTTGACTCAGCCTTCCATCCTTCCGAGGTGGGTAAAATGAGGACCCGGATTGTTGGGGGCGATATGCTGACTCTGTAAACCGCTTAGAGAGGGCTGAAAGCCCTATGAAGCGGTATATAAGACTACTGCTATTGCTATTGTTTCTTCCTTTTCACACCCAGAGAAATATTCTGCCTTTTCAATATTTCCTAGGATATTTCATATTTTTTTTCTGGGAGAGGGCTGGGTGATAACTTCCTACAGTTGCAACCTGTACAAAGGTTTGCGATTAAAAAAAAAAGAGCAGAAAACAGACAACGTGAGCCTTTCTGGAGGAAGATGAAGAAGGTCCAAACGTCCATCTCCAAAGGTTACAGGTGGTCGTACTGTACTTTTTCCTCCCACCTAGCAACCCATTGCACCTGTCCTCCCTGAGATAGCTCCCACGCTTCCTCCTCCAGGGTTAATAAGAAACCTTCCTGGCTAGGTATCTCGCAGAGCCCAAGCAGAAGAGACCAGACAGGTAATGGCTTGATTTTTTTTTCTCTCTCTCTCCCCCCTTTCATTTAAGGACTCCAAAATCATCTCCCTGGATAATTCTGCATTGCAGGTGAAGAGGTGAACTACGAGAGCTGAACTCTGCTAAGAGGCTCTCTTCTAGCCTTGAATTGAATTGATTTCATTTATATGCCGCCCTTTTCCCCCCCCCCGAAGGGGACTCAGGGCGGCTCACAATCCAAGTCAAGGGAAGGGGGTACAAATATGGAATAAAGAAGACGAACAAAACAATACACAATTTAAAAGCACACAACAACCTGGAATTGGTCAGAAGAATCCATAACTCAACCTGTTTAAAATATGGCTTGCTTTTTTTTTTTTTTAATTCTTCGCACTCGGGCTTGTGAAGAACTGGTAGGTTTGGTTCAGGCGGTGGTGTGTAAGCAGTCCTGGAGGTTGAGTGAATCGTGGTTTATTTCATCTTTTGACCGTAAGATCCTGTAGAGATTCTCCGTCAAAAAGGGGCTGTTTTTTTCCAAGAGGCAACTGGACTCTCTGTTTTTTTCTTTCTTTCGAAGACGTTTCGCTTCTCATCCAAGGAGCTTCTTCAGCTCTGACTGGATGGTGGGGAAGGGAAGGATTTATATTCCTTGCAGACAGCTGGACGTTTGCATCCTTTTAAGAGGGTCGTTGAGGCCACTTGGAGGTTTATCTGTGCCTTCTTTAAAGATGCTTCACTTCTCAACCAGGAAGCTTCTTCAGCTCTGACTGGATGGTGGGGAAGGGAAGGATTGATAGTCCTTGCAGACAGCTGGACGTTTGCATCCTTTTAAGAGGGTCGTTGAGGCCACTTGGGGGTTTATCTGTGTCTTCTTTAAAGACATTTCGCTTCTCATCCCAGAAGCTTCTTCAGCTCTGACTGGATGGTGAGGAATGGAAGGATTGATACTCCTTGCAGACAGCTGGACGTTTGCATCCTTTTAGACCACAAGGGCCCAAACTGCATGTGCGTGCATGCCCAAACGGAAAGGACACAACTTTCAGTTTTGGCATGTGAGCGCACACGGTTGGAGGGGAAAGAGAAGCTCACGAAAGAAACACCATGAGCTCTGACTTGGGGCGATGGCGCGCATGCCAGCAAAGAGGGCTCTGCATGCCACCTCTGCCACGCGCGCCACAGCTTTGCCATCGCAGAGCCACAGGGTCCCGTCCAACTCTGTTAATCTGTTAAATCTGTTAAAGAGCCGAGGTGGCGCAGTGGTTAAATGCAGCACTGCAGGCTACTTCAGCTGACTGCAGTTCAGCAGTTCAAATCCCACTAGGCTCAGGGTTGACTCAGCCTTCCATCCTTCCGAGGTGGGTGAAATGAGGACCCGGATTGTTGTTGTGGGCGATATGCTGACTCTGTAAACCGCTTAGAAAGGGCTGAAAGCCCTATGAAGCGGTATATAAGTCTAACTATTGCTACTATTGCTAAATCCTGCACCGATCTTACTGCAGGGATTCTCGGTGAGCTGCATGCCTCGCTTGGACCTGAAGATGCTGCTGTGGCTTCTTTTCCTGACTATTTTCACGTCTCATGTGATATATCTCAACAGTCGGAAGAAGTTCGGGAAAACCGCGAAACCCGAAATAGACCAGGAAGAGCTGGAATATGGTGGGTATCTCTCCTTTCAGCTCCTCAAAAGATACAATAGGGTGGGATAGGATAGCATAGCATAGCATAGCAGAGTTGGAAGGGACCTTGGAGGTCTTCTAGTCCA
The DNA here is from genome assembly GCF_051295495.1 of Thamnophis sirtalis. Classification (NCBI taxonomy): domain Eukaryota; kingdom Metazoa; phylum Chordata; class Lepidosauria; order Squamata; family Natricidae; genus Thamnophis; species Thamnophis sirtalis. Next base: position 384,203 of record NW_028261406.1, on the reverse strand, counting down.
ACCCCCGGCCTAGGCAGGAAACCCTATACCATTTCAGACAAATGGCTATCCAACATCTTCTTAAAGACCTCCAGTGTTGGGGCATTCAAAACTTCTGGAGGCAACTTCTGTTCCACTGATTAATTGTTCCAACTGTCAGGAAATTTCTCCTCAATTCTAAGTTGCTTCTCTCCTTGATTAGTTTCTACCCATTGTTTCTTGTTCTGCCCTCAGGTGCCTTGGAGAATAGTTTGACTCCCTCTTCTTTGGGGCAACCCCTGAGATATTGGAAGGTGTGGTATTAGTACTGCCCTTGATCCCTGTTAATGCAACTGAGGATTGCATTGGCTTTTTTGGCTGCAACTGCATATTTAGCTGGTTGTCCGCTAAGACTCCAAGATCCCTCTCATAGTCACTGCTATTAAACCTGGTTTCACCCACCCTGTGTGCATATTTTTGTTTTTTTCCCACCTAAGTGTAAGACTTTACTTTTCTATGCACCGAATTTCATTGTGTTAGATACAACAGGATTAGGAGTCCATCATTCCTGCTGTTTTCTTTTGAACCCAGCGCCGACGATCGTAACCCTTGTCGACTCTTTGCAGCGAAGACCGTGGCGATGGAGATGCTCCTGTCGCAACTGAGGAAGGAGCAGCAAATTCAAGATCAAGGCAGCAGTCACCACGTGGGCCCGTTGGGAGACGTTGTAGAAGGACGGCCGGAGCCTGGTTCCCAAGTGAGAAGAGGACTTCTCCTAGAGTTGCTATGTAAACAGAAACACTCTAAGTCAGTTCCCCCACCCCCACAACCGAAGTCTGTTAACCCTGATCTAGCCCCAGAGCCGTACTAACCAGGGGTCTCCAACCTTGGCTACTTTTAAGCTGCGGGAAGTTTTAAAACCCACCCCTCTGCTAGAAAAATGAAATATCCTGGGAAACGTTGAAAAAGGCAGAATATTATGATTTCCCTGGATCAGAAATGGAGAAACATGTTTTTAGGCAGGAAACAGACGGTTCCACCACAAAACCGCGGACGACAAAATCGCGGTCGACGAAAGCGCGCATTTGATGTCATCACAGCGCGACGAAAACATCGCGCTGTGATCGAAAAATGTAAAAATAAAGCGAAAACCTTACCCTAACCCCCCCAAACCTAACCCTAAACCTAACCCTAAACCTAACCCTTAACCTAAGCCTAAATCTAACCCTAAACCTAACCCTTAACCTAACGCTAAACCTAACGCTAACCTTTAACGTAACGCTAAACGTAACTCTAACGCTCTAAACCTAACCCTAACCCTTAACCTAACCCTAACCCTAACCCTAACCCTTACCTTTATGTGAATCGGCTTGCTTTAATTTTATTTTTATTTCAATTTTTAATTTCTTTCGTCGCGCTGTGATGACGTCAAATGTGCGCTTTCGTCGATCGTGCTTTTGTGGACCGCGGTTTTGACGGGTCACGAAACAGACTCCCTCCTAATAGCCCCCACCTTTGTCAATGGGCCATTAAAGGGCCTGAGCCAGTCTATTCTACATAACAAATATATCCCCTTTAAGCTCCAGGATGATGGGATTAAGGCATGATGGCAAACATGGATTCAAAACACAGCCTAGAGAGTTGCCCCTGCATACAAGCTGAAGATCAAAGGCCAGAGAGGGCATAAAACCTGGGATTTTCAACATCTCTGCTTCTCTCTCCTTCTTCATCCAACATCTGGAAGCATCTGATCCCCCTTTTATGTCCAGGAGCTCAAGCCATGGGGTCCTGTCCACCATTAAAACCATATTTCCAAGCAGCCTCCATGTTTCCAGTGTCTTTTCCCCCACTTGGAACTGATCCTTCAGATCTCCTAATAGTGTCTCCATCCATCCATCGTCCCTCAGTCTCACTGCTGGTCATCCTCTCCTTCTTTCCTTTCATCTTGGCCAACATTTACGGCTTTCTCCAGAGATCTGGGTCTTCAGATTGATTGGTTGATTATTTCCCACCGTTGAATCTTAGAAACCGCTTAGATTTTCTCCAAGGCAGATTCTCCAAGACAATCTGTCTTCAACCTAGACTTTCAAGTCTTCTAATGGTGCTCAGGCCACCACTGTAACTGATTCCATCCACCTTGGTCATCTTCTTCTTCTCTTCCCTTCCATTTGCCAAGCATTATGGACTTCTCAAAGACACTTGGCTCTGACATTGATTAGGTACAATTACAATAGCAGAGTTGGAAGGGACCTTGGAGGTCTTCTAGTCCAACCCCCTGCCTAGGCAGGAAACCCTATATTGTTTCAGACAGATGGCTATCCAACATCTTCTTAAAGACTTCCAGTGTTGGGGCATTCACAACTTCTGGAGGCAACTTCTGTTCCACTGATTCATTGTTCTCACTGTCAGGAAATTCCTCCTTAGTTCTAAGTTGCTTTTCTCCTTGATTAGTTTCCACCCATTGCTTCTTGTTCTGCCCTCAGGTGTTTTGGAGAATAGCTTGACTCCCTCTTCTTTGTGGCAGCCCCTGAGATATTGGAAGACTGCTATCATGTCTCCCCTAGTCCTTCTTTTCATTAAACTAGACATACCCTGGAAGGAGGATCCAACGTCACAATACATCGTGCGGTCTTGACAGTCCGAGACCGCCGTTGACACTTTTGCCACTGGACGGTCCAGCAGGACCTAAACCATCCCGTAGAGATGGTGAACAGGAAGACAAAGCCTTGCTGGTCTCAGGGACATCGCAAAGTCCTTGTTTGACCCAAGGGAAGCGCTTCAAGCCGGTGGCAAACAGACAACCCCCAGGTTGACGAAGTCGGAGATGGCTCTGGAAAGAAGGAAGTGAAAGTGAGTCCATCGGGTGAGGATTTTTTTTATTCTGAGAAAGATTGCCCAAAGAAACTTTTTTTTACTTTTTTTTTTTACTTTTAACTTTTTTAAAAAAAGATAAATTAGTCCTTGAATAAAGCAGCGAATTTAATTCTTATTGGACTGCCTTGGAAAGTTTTTGCTTTTTCTTGTAACAATATTTTGTGGATTGAAGTAACCGTAACATTTCCTGTTTCTCCGCTTGACGTGAATGGATTGATTTTTTTCCCCCTCTATTTTTTATCACCTTATTTTTTGGCTTGAATTAAAACCCTCTCTTTATTTTAACAAATTCTTCCTACCATTTGTTATTAAATTCCACCAAAGACAATTAAAGATTCTTGTTTTCCATAAGCTTGAGACAAGTATGAAAAAGTCAAAATCTGCCATTTGGAAGCCAGAGTCTGGAGTTCTTTTTTTTTTGAAACAATGTATCCTTTTTGTTCATTCCTTTTTGATCTTAATGACTTTGTAACTGAAGGGTTTGCAACTTGCTTACAAAATCTGATAAAGAGCCAAGGGCAGGAATTGTTTTTTGCAGGTGCTCTTGGAAAATATTTTGGTAAGAGAAGGAAAAGGAAAGAAAAAGATAGAACCCGTTCTTCTTTGAAGAGTACTTTGAAGAACTTGTGCTTAAGTTAACTTAAAAAATATATATACATACATACACATACACATACACACACACACAAAAGAGGCTTGGAAGGCTAGAGTGGCAGTGGCTATCAGACTCTTTTTTTCTTTTTTCCTCCTCCTTTTTTTGGGGGGGGGGGGGGAAATGGATCAATATCCAGATTAGGAAACCTTAAAATTCTGAAATATCCTGGCTGGAATTCAAAATATTCTGGAAGGTCGTAAAACGGGGCAAAAGGCAATGGTCCACTTAGCAACAGAAATTCTGGGCTCAACTGTGGTTGTACGTCAAGGACTCCTTGTATCCAGAACTCTGAAAATCTGGGTTGACGTATCCAAAGCAAAAGTAAAGAACGAGAGTGCTTTATTTTAGAAAAGACGACTTTATTTCGGCTTTGAGACTGTGATTCCTATAAAAATACAAAACCCTTCAAAAATACCTCACTTTTATTCCGAACTATGTCTTTAAAAAAATATACGTACTTGGCAGTCCGCTCCTCGTTAAGAGGCTTCAATGCTAATTAATTCTGAAGATACAAAAATCACGTTACGGATCCCGGGAAATTCAGAATTAGTTTTCGTAGACTCCAAGCGGAGGGGATGGAGATTAAATACAATCTGGAAAAAGGTAAACAAAAACCTGCCAAATGTTAATCCCTGACGATGGTGAATTAAATCGCCTTCTGTTTGCCACTCGCTGAGCTCCAGGAACGTTTTTGGGGATTTACTGATTGTGCCGGGCGTAAAATACTTGTGCGCTAAAGGAAGCACCAGTCCAGACATTCGTTCTGAGGTAAGGAGGCTGCGAGAAAGGAAGGAGGGAAGTCAAATGTACTCAGAGAATTCCTTGATTCAAGCAGAGAAGGGAAAAAATATGGGATTTCCCAAGAAGTTGCTCTTCTTATCCCAGCTCAGAATATTTTTTTGGGGGGAAAAAAATAAACACAGCACCGAGATGATTCTGCAGAAGTGATCAGTTGCAGCTCTGCTTCCAATGAGGCTTTGCACGAAGCCCAGTTGGGCCTCCCCGAGACCCCCGAAGCCCATCGTCCTCCGTGGGTTATAATTCATCCCGCAGCTGAGGGGGGTAGTCCATGCCAAAAAAGGAAGTCGGCCTCCGGTGCACGTCCCTCTCCCGTTTCACGAAGGCGGTGAAGGAAGAAACGCAGTTGCCGATAAAATGGTCGGCCTGGCCCAGGATGTACAGGTCTATCTGGGCCACTTCGGGCTGCAAATGGACCACTTTTACCTGCGATGAGAAAACAGCCACAATGCGTTGTCTTTAAATTTTATTTATACCCCTCTTTTCTTACTTTTTATAAATAACTCGGTGCTCAATATATCTCAGACAATTTCCTCCTCTCATTTGTACCACCACAACCACCCTGTGAGGTAGGCTGGGCTGAGTGACTGGCCCCAAAGTCACCCAGCTGCCTTTCGTGCCTCAGGCGGGACTAGAACTCCCCATCTCCTGGTAACTGGCCCAAAGTCGCCCAGACGGTTTTCATGCCTAAGGCAGGACTAGAACTCCCCGTCTCCTGGTGATTGGCCCAAAGTCACCCAGGCGGTTTTCATGGCTAAGGCAGGACTAGAACTCTCTGTCTCCTGGTGATTGGGCCAAAGTCACCCAACTGGCTTTCATGCCTAAGGCAGGACTAGAACTCCCCATCTCCTGGTGATTGGCCCAAAGTCACCCAGGCAGCTTTCATGCCTAAGGCAGGACTAGAACTCCCCATCTCCTGGTGATTGGCCCAAAGTCACCCAGCTGGTTTTCATGCCTAAGGCAGGACTAGAACTTCCCATCTCCTGGTGATTGGCCCAAAGTCACCCAGGCGGTTTTCATGCATAAGGTGGAACTAGAACTCACCGTCTCCTGGTGATTGGCCCAAAGTCACCCAGGCGGTTTTCATGGCTAAGGCAGGACTAGAACTCTCCATCTCCTGGTGATTGGGCCAAAGTCACCCAGGCGGCTTTCATGCCTAAGGCAGGACTAGAACTCCCCATCACCTGATGATTGGCCCAAAGTCACCCAGCCGACTTTCATGCCTAAGGCAGGACTAGAACTCGCCATCTCCTGGTGATTGGTGCAAAGTCACCCAGCGGGTTTTTGTGCCCAAAGTGAAACTAGAACTCGCTGTCTCCTAGTTTCTAGCCTGGACTATTAGCCATTTTTCTTGGAGATAAAGGACCACAAATAAACCACAAGTGTGAGGTATGGAGGTCCCCATCTGCTGATCCCTGGTGCTGTGTATACGATAATATTCATTCCCCCCCATTATAACTTCCTATAATGGCCAAACTATTTTTAATTTGAGTATTTGGCTTCCCAATACCAAATGTGAAAGCTTTTTTTTTTTCCTTATTGGAGTTTTATTTAGTCTCTTTTCCAAAGAATTATTTTGCCCCCAAAGTTTATGCTCTTAATAATTCATCCAAGATGAATGGGGAAAAGAAACTGTCACTTGTGCTAGATGGTGTGTGGGTGGATTTGCCCCTGGTTTTTACTTTTTAATTCTTTTCTCATTATTGTGTTGTTTTTCATGTTGTTATGTACACTGCCAGAAGTTCGGCTGCATCTAAATTACATTAAAATTAACTTTTGGGGCACGATCCAGACTCCAAATGCTGAGTTTTGTTTTTAGCTGACCTGGTACACCTCAACTTACAATGGTTTGGTTAGTGACCAAAGTTACAAAGGTGCTTAAAAAAAGTGATTTATGACCATCGTTCACACTTATGACCGTTGCAGCGTCCCCAGGGTCACGTGATTGACATTCGGATGCTTAACAACTGACTCATATTTATGACAGTGGCGGTCTCCTGTGACCTCCTTTTGTGACCTTCTGACGAGCCAAATCAATGGGGAGGCCGGAGTCACTGAACAAGTGCAGTGATCCACTTAACAATGGTGGCAAGAAAGGTCATAAAATGGGGCAAGACTCAGTTAACAAATGTCTCTCTTAGCTACATCAATTCTGGGCTCAATTGTGGTCATAAATCGAGGACTACCTGTATACCACCGTCAACACTGGTGTCAGGTTTCCTAAAAATGCCCTAATTGATTCATGAGTATCGAGCCAAGTTTCAAAAGAAAGCCAGTCATTTATTAGGAGCACCATTTCGGCAATACCGTATTGCAGTCAGACCTGAGCCTCATTTGAGTTATAGCTGAACTTTGGCCCTGTTCCTCCCCTCCCTTCAGTCTGTGTCAGAAATCACATTTCCCAATGAGGTGCACCCCTCCCAAGCCTGCTGCGGTAATCTGAGATCTGACTCTAGCCGAAAGTATGCGTGGAATGCCCCCCCCCCCCTTTCCTCCCTATGACAACTTTAGGAGTTGACAACTGGTAGAGAGAAGCAGAATTTCCTTCGATTGGAGGTGGAGATTACCTTCTCTTCGAAAAGTTGCTGTATCTCTTTGGTGTAGGGCTCCGAGTCGGTGGCCACGTATACGGCTTTGGCCTCTATCTTCTCCACCCACAGTTTCAGGGCCCGCTTGATCTCTTTCAGATCCGGCAAACACATATCCATGGTCAGGGGTGCGGCGGTGTTGCGATCGTAGCCCACACACTGAGGCGACGCCATTAAATGCGACTCCGCAGAGCCCTCCTTCAGCAGGTTGCAGGCGTTTTTCTAACGGGAGACAGAACGAAGGGAAAAATATCAGCGCTGGTGAACAGTCTTCGTATCGATGTTATTAGCTTTGGGGATCCATGATTTCGTAGTTGCGTGACTTACGACGCCTCATTTAGCGACGGCACAGACCGTGCCAAAGGTGCTTTTTTTCAAGAGGCATCTGGACTTTTTTTCTTTTCTTTTTCCAAATTTTTAAAAATAAAAACAAATAAAATCATCCTCCATTACAAAAATGTAGAAAGTGTGTCAATTGGTTACAGAGTTTTCATGCATCCCTTCCACCTCTAATTCATATCAAATTATCTACTTTACATCACATATATTTATATATAATTGCTATCATCATACCTCATCCTTCATATGACTATAGTTGTCTTAACGTCCCTTTATAAAAAAACATTCCAAAATTTAAAACAAAACCACATAGTGGCATTCCCTTGTCTATTTTCAATATCATCCAATCACATTATTCCTTTATAACACATTCAAAATAAAACAAAATAATTATGTTGAATAACAGAGTTTTTAAACCTCTTTTCTTAATCATTGCTTACAACTTTTATCCAATTTCCCTTTTATCCTGTCAATGCAAATTATTACATTATTATCATTATCAGTCATTTAGTTTGATTGTGTTTAACTTACTTTTCCCCCTTTTTTCACCATTTAAAAATTTATACCAAATTTACAAAGTTTTTAAACCTCTTTTCTTAATCATTGTTTACAATTTATATCCAATCTCCCTTTTATCCTGTCAACAGAAAACAGGGCAAGGGCACACATGCACGAGGCATGCAGGAGTGGGTGGGTCACACATGCATTGCATTATGGGTGCGGGGGGTGGTATGTCACATGTGCTGGGGCGCGTACATGCCCACACTTTCAGCACGCAACAATAAAAAGGTTAGCCATCACAGCCCTCGACCATTCTGTCCAATCTCTTCCTGATTCAATCTTTGGGCTTTTGGAATTAGTGTGGCCGCCAAAAACCAGCACAGTCACGGGGGACAGATTCTCTCTGTCGGTCACACCTACCCAGTCTGAACCCATGCGCAGATGAATCCCCACGTAGGGTCTGCTCAGGAGGGACTTGATGTAGAACTCTCCTTTCTCCACCATCTTATCGGACCAAACCACGTAACGCTGCAGGGGCCGGTGCTCTTCCAGGACAGGAAACCGGGCCGGGGCACCCGGGAGGGCGAGAACGGGATGCTCAGAGGGGGGAAACCTAGGAGAAAGAAAAACTTCATTATCTGTCCTTTCTCTCGATGACCAAAGGAAAAAAAAGAGCTTCCAGCCTGGCTGAAAGTCTGAATCAAGTGGACAAGAGATCTCTGAAGCATGGGAATTTGTTTACCTTTAATATATAGAATACTTTATTGGCCGTGATTGGACAAAGAAATTGTGTCCCATTGTACATGCAAAGCACCAGGGTAATAATAATCACAATAAGGATACAAATAAGAGGGGGTAGTAGAGAAGAATGAGAAGGACAATCTCTTCTCTCTCTATAAAAATGGCTGTGTGGTGTGTGTGTTCCTGCATTACTCTGGAACGCCTCGAGCAATTTCAGCCAAACTTGGTGCACAGATGACTTTCTCTCTGGAAACAAATAATGTGGGGGTAAGACACCCCTAACACTCCTCGGGGGGGGGGGGAAGGTATTCTGTTAAGATACAGCCTGTTGTGCCTTAAAATGGCTTCTACCGTACTGCCCTAAAATGGCTTCTGCTGTACAGTGGGGTTGTTTGTGGGGTTGCCATGGTAAGCTTCACAGTACTCCACCAGGGGGCTCCCTCTGGTAAGGGGGGAAAATCCAACATTAGAAATTGAGGCGACATTCATGGAAGGAGGGTTGGGGGTAAATATATACCTCGCAAGTGCCAGGTTATCGGTTATCAGCTAGTAATAATAACACAACCACAGAACATGGGTAACTATACTTAGACACAAAATAACACTGTGAGGCTTAAGTGTTCAGCAAAGTGATTGGGGGGGGGGAGAAATTGCCTTTGTGTCTAATTGCCTTCCAGTGCTGTCCCGAGGGGGGAAGGGGGATGTTGAAACAATTTATATCCAGGATGTGAAGGGTCTGTATGTATTTTCTCAGCCCCCTTTTTCACTGGTGCCGTATTAAACATATATGCCACTCATATCTCACTAACAAGTGATTCTAGGTGGCTTAAAAGAGAGGTACAAAGATTAAGACATTAAATATTAAATAAAAGAGAGTTAAACCAGTTAAAAAGCAGGGGACTATGGGATGGAGGTGGGCTTTTCTTCCTACCGTGAAATTATGACATGTCCTGATAATAAGGCCACATTTTTCTGGTGGGCAAAAATATAAGCCCTCCTCCGCAAATAAGCCCCCTGGACATCCCCCCACCTCTGGCCAGGCAGAGCGCCGCTCACCAACCTAGCGGTATCCCAAAGGTGCCAAGCCGTGGGAACCGGGGGGGGGGGGGGAGGCAAAGGTGATTGCGTTGCTTAGCGCCTTCAGGATACCGCTAGGTTGGTGAGCGGCTCTGTGCCCAGCTGAAGAGGGGGGGTTGCCGGGCGGCTGCTCTGTTGCGAGCGGGCTCCCAAAGAGCCGGGCACAGCCTCATGGGCGAATGGCTGCCTTGCGCTGTCGCAGCAGCGCAGCCATGAAGCGACCACACTCATGAGCAGCCACCCAGCAAACCCCCTTTCCAGACGGGCGCAGCGCCATTCACTGACCTAGGGGTATCGCCAAGCTGCGCGAGCGCCTGTTCGCCACCGCCCAGCTCCTGCGGCTTGGCGCCTTCGAAATGGCAGTAAAGGGCACTCTGCACGGCTGGAGGGGGGGTTGCGCGAGCGGCTGTTCCACTATCGCTCACGCGCCTGCGGCGGATTTAAGCTATTTTGGACAGTGAGTTATCCTTTTTTTAAAAATTGTCTTCTATGGATGGAAGTTTTGCAAACTCCTCCTACTTTTTAAAGTGAAAATATTGGCTTTTCTTCTATTACTTTTTTTTTCTTATTTTTTTCCCCCCAAAACAAACACAACACATAAAATCTTCCTTTTTTACATACTGTACAAAGTGTATCAGTTGGTTTCAAAAGACTTTCGTGCATCTCTTCCACAGTCATCAAGCATAATTCATATTAACTCAAGTATTTTAACTCAGATATTTATACATATTACCATCATTATACCTCCATTTAACTACAATTGTTTAATTGTTATCCCTCCTTCCTTCCCTCCTTCCTTCCTTCCCTACTTTCTTTTCTCCTTCTCTCCTTCGTTTCCCCCTTCCTTTCCTCCTACATTCCCTCCTTCCTTCCCTCCTTTCTTCTCTCCTTCCTTCCCTCCTTCCTACCCCCCTTTCTTCTCTTTCTTCTCTCCTTCCTTCCTTCCTCCTCTCCTTTCCCTTCTCTCCTTCCCCTTCCTCCCCTTTACCCTTCCCCTCTTCTTCCCATTCCTCCCTTCTTTCCTACTCTTACATTCCCTCCCATTCTTCCTCTGCCTTTCCCTTTATCCTATTCCTCTCCTTTCTCCTCTCCTTCCTATCTTTCCTTCTACTCCTCCCTCCATCCACTCTATCCGTTGTTGTGTTTACATATTCTCTTTTTTTTTTAACCTATGGATTAAATCTTTTTTTTTTTTTTCACAATACTGGCTTGGATGAGTTTCTTTTTCTTTTGTTCCATTGAAGAGCCTTGTTTCTTTTAAGCTTGAAATATAAAGAGGATATAAAAGGAATATAAAGAGAGCAGTAACATCAGAGGGAAAAGAAGTTACACTGCCACTTGGAGGTTGGAGGCTGAGTTCTGGAAATATTTTTCTCTCTCTTTTCTTTGATCATTTTGACCTTGGACTTCAAAGGTTTTAGCTTGCAAAGAGATAAGATGGGTTTTTTTTTATGCAGCTGCCCTTTGGCAGCGAGAGAGAAGTGAAAAACAAAGCTTTGTTTTCCAACTAGAGTGGCAGTGTTTATAAATTGGACAATGACACAATACCAAGAAGAAACCATAACATTACAACAGGTTATGTTTGAAATTCAAAAATTATTAGAAACATCAGAGAGAATTGAGAAGAAATTGGAAAATATAGCTGGTAATATAACAGAATTTGATGAAGATAGCCAGCTAATGGGAAAAATGGAGGTTAGAGTCTCAAAAACCCAAGGGAAAAATGAACAAAGAGGCAAGATAACTGTGGATGTATTGACAGGGATCTGTGCGTGGTTGGAAATGGAAAGAATGGAACATGGAAAGGGAAGAGAGATGGAAAGGAGCTCTAGCCCAGATTTCAAGGTACAGAAGGAGAAAAAAGAGAAGGATGGAATTAAGGAGAGGAACTTTGACAAAAGCACTAGTGATAACCAAAGATAAGCTGATTAAAGAAGTTGATGGAGGGTTTCGAGAACTTTTAAGACATGCAACAAGCAACAAGGTGCGAAGAGAAGTCCACACAAACTTGATTAAGGAAATAACCAGATTAATCCCACATAAGGCAAAAGGAATAAGACTGTACTACTACTGAAAAGACACAGGTTGAGACATGAAAACTATTAACAAAATACTAGCTAAATAGTTAAAATTAGAGCATTATGTTAAAAATGAAGTGATAATGGATATAGCTAGGTAATTGATAATGATATAATGTATACATATGTTATTGGTTTGACAAGAGAAAATTTGGTATAAATTTTTAAATGGTGACCATGAAAGGAAGTTTAGAAATGTTGTTATGTATGAAAGCCCATAATATTGAAATTGGATATAAATTGTAAACAGTGATTAAGAAAGGTTTAGAAACTTTGTTATCAAACATAATTAATTTTTATTTAGAACGGTTCACAAAGATAGAATGTTGTTGGATGATATTGAAAATGGACAATGGAATGCCATTATGTGGTTTTGCTTTGAATTTTGGAATATTTGTTATAAAGGGATGTTAAAACTATAGCCATATGAAGGATGAGGTATGATAGTAATATATATAAATATGCTTGATGTAAAATATATAATTTGATATGGATTATAGGTAATGACTGTGAAAGGGATGCACGAACGTTCTTTGTAACCAATTGACATACTTTTTATAATCTGTAATGGAATACATTTTTATGGTGTTTGTTGTGTGTGTCTTGTGTCTATTAAAAAATAATAATAAAAAAACAAAAAAACAAGACCAGCATATATGTGTATGTATGTGTATATATATATATGTGTGTGTGTGTGTGTATACATATATATATATGTATGTATGTATATATATATATGTATGTATGTATGTATGTATTAGATTTTTACAACCCTCCCTTTATTTATCAGCACAAATACAACAACACACACACACACACACACATATATATATGTGTGTGTGTATATATATATATATGTATGTATGTATGTATGTATGTCTGTCTGTCTATCTATCTATAGATATATAGATATATAGACACACACACACACACACACACACACACATATATATATATATATTGCATTTGTGCTGATAAATAAATAAAGGGAGACTATATATATGTGTAGATTTTCACGGGTATAGGTCGGAGCTGCCGTCTTTGGAATGATTGGTTGTGTGGCTGTATCAGGATTGGTAGATTGGTGTTGATTGGTGCTGGCTGTGTGTCCGTTGTTGTTTCGTGTTGTAACAGCCTGGGTGGTGAATGGGGCTCATTTGTGTACCAGGGCTGGTTTCCAGATGTCTGGTAGGCGGGAATAAATATGTAACATTTATTCAGGGAGGAGGGGCAGGATGTGCACCTCTCTAATCTCACTAAAATGCAATTGTCGACCCAGGATCCTTCCCTGTGAGCAATTCCCAACTTTGCTACCTTCGGTTCCAGCTGTCCTTGTAAAAGGCGCTGAAGGAGAGGCCTCCGAATATCTCCGACCTATCGAACTCCACCGCAAATTGATCCCAGAAAGGCCCAAAGGGATTCCCGTCCTGCAGAGGGAAACAAATGGGAGGTTGAAAAAGGAGGGCAGGACCCTTCCTGAAAATCCATGTAGGTACTTGAGTTACGACCACAAGTGAGCCCAAAACGTCCGTTGCTAAGCGAGACACTGGTTAATTGAACGCTGACCTATTTTACGACCTTTCATGCCACAGCTGTTCAAATTAATCACTTCAGTTGTTAAGTAAGTAAGTAACCCGGTTGTTAAGTGAATCTGGCTTCTCCACTGATTTTGCTTGTTGGAAATTCGCAAAAGGGGATCACGTGAACCCCGGGATATTGCGACCGTCATAAATGTGAGTTAGTTGCCAAGCTCTGAATTATGATCACATGATCACGGGGATCCTGCAGCAGTTGTGTAAAAAGCAGTCCGCAGTTCATTTTTTTCAGTGCTGTTGTAACTTTGGTCACTAAATGAACTGTTGTAAGTCGAGGACTACCTGGATAGCTGGATAGCTAAACTCAGAATAGAAATATGGGGGGGGGGGGGGGGAAGAAGTTGCTGAAATAATTCACAAAGCATATAAGATAGTCCTTGTTTGTGGGGTTTTTAACTACCATATTTTCCAGAGTATAAGACGCACCAAGGTTTTGAAGAGGCAAATTTTTTAAAAAAAAGTTTTTGCACTCTGCAAACCTCCCAAAAATGGCCCGTTTTTCACGAAAACAGCCCCCCTTTGTTTTCAAAAAAAGGGAATGAAGAAAATCAAGAATTACAGGCAGTCCTCGACTTACAACAGTTCATTTAAGCAACCGTTTGAAGTTATAACCGCACTGAAAAAAAAGTGACTTATGATCGTTTTTCACAGTTACGTTTGCCGCATCCCCAGGGTCACGTGACAAAAATTCAGATGCTTGGCAACTGACCCATATTTATGACGGCTGCAGTGTCACAATTCCCATTTTGTGGGCCTTCTGAGCAGCAAAGTCAATGGGGAAGTCGGATTCACTTCACAAGCAGGTTACTAACTTATCAACTGCAGTGATTCACTTAACGTATTTTTCAGACTATGAGAGGCACCGGAGTACAAGGCGCACCAAGATTAGGTAAAATTTTTTTAAAAAAGGTTTTGCAGTTGTTTTTTGCGAAAAACGGGGCATGCAGAGAGTTTAAGAGGCCTGCAAAGTGCTCCTGGGGGCTGGGCAGAAATGAGCAAAAAATGGCCTGTTTTTTGAGAAAATGGGCCCGTTTTTTGCCAAAAACAGGGCAGACATAGCCTTTAGGACAGTGTTTCTCAACCTTGGCAACTTGAAGATGTCCAGACTTCAACTCCCAGAATTCTGGGAGTTGAAGTCCGGACATCTTCAAGTTGCCAAGGTTGAGAAACACTGCTTTAGGAGGCTTGTAGAGTGCTCTTAGTGGATGGGAAAGACAAAAACGAGCAAAACATGGGCCATTTTTGTGTGAAAACGGGACATTCATAAGCTTTGGGGGGCTTGTAGAATGCTCCTGGGGGCTGGGGGGGAGCAAAAACTAGCAAAAAACAATACATTTTCCAATCGTTTTTGCCCTCCCCAGCTCCCAGGAGCACTTTGCAGGCCTCCCAAACCCCCTACACATCCATTTTTGCAAAGGGGGTGGGGTTCCAGGCAGCCAAAAATGCTGTATTCAGCGTATAAGACGCACCCAGATTTTCACCCTCTTTTTTGGGGGGGAGGAAAAGGTGCGTGTTATACTCTGGAAAACACGGTAGCTACTGTGTTAAGAAAGGTCATAAAATGGGGCAAACCTCCCTTAACAAATTTCTCACTTTGCAATGAAAATTCTGGGCTTCAATTGTGGTCGAGGACGCCTTCCATTTATCTTTGTTTTTAAGTAGAAAAGTTCTTGAGTTCCCCCAGATCCTCAGAAGTTGCAGGGGGTGGGTGGGGACAACTCCTACCTTCATGGGGCACGTCCTTTTGTCAGGGCTCCTCTGAGCTGCCGCTTCGAAGCAGTAGCCCCCCCTCTTGCCAGGGGGCCAGTGGGTGGGCGCCAGCTTCTCCATAAACTCCTCCAAGCTAATGACTCGGTGGTATTCCAGGAGTGGGGCCAGCTTGAAGTATTCTTGGTAAGGAACGTGTAGCTGCGATTAAAAGGATCCCACATTTACACAAATACACTGAATTATTAATTATTAACCATAGCAAACCCACGTCGTAGTGAAATAAAAAAAAAGATGACCCCTTCCTATTTTTGGAGGACTAAGGGGCAGGTTGGATACAGTCTTGAAATGAGTATTGGATCTTAAAAAGGGAGCTTGCAATGAACTTCACGGTTAGATCAGAGCCACTTAAGCTGGGAACCAGGAGTCGGGGAGTTCTAGTCCCGCCTTAGGTACAAAAGCCGAGTGAGTGACTTTGGGCCAGTCATCAGGAGACAGGGAGTTGTAGTCTCGCCTTAGGCATGAAAGCTGGCTGGATAACTTTGGGCCAATCACCAGGAGATGGTGAGTTCTAGTCCTGCCTTAGGCATGAAAGCTGGCTAGGTGACTTTGGGCCAATCACCAGGAGATGGTGAGTTCTAGTTCCAGTGTAGGCATGAAAGCCAGCTGGGTGATTGGATCAGTCACTCTCTCAGTCCAACCCATCTCACAGGGTGGTTGTAGTAAGGAAAATAGGAGGAAGGAGTAGTAGGTACGCTCACCACTTTGAATTATTTATAAACAATAATTAAGATGGGATAAAAATCAATAACATATCAAAAGCTCTTGAGTCCTATCCAACCAACCACCTTTGGAGTGATGGGCAACTGTTGTGACTCAGCAGAAGCTTGCTGTGAGTTGTTTCGGGATGCAGGATAATGAGCAGCTGTTGCTCGTTAGGATCATCTCCTGGAGATAAAAGACTGATGGTGCCACGTCTTAGTTGCAGAAGTCAACGTTCGTCATTCGTTAGTTCAGTTTCGTTCCTGTTCGAGTTAGTGATTCAAAGAGGCACTTGGATAAGTGATTTGCTTTCTGAAAACCTGGTTTGCTTTAAGAGTTTTGTTTTTGCATTTGCTGTGTAACTTTTTGCCAGAGACTTTATCTATGTTTATTTTGGGCTCGCGGCCAGCTTGAGCCGGGACTGATAAAGATATTTCCTTTGAAGTTCTGTCTGGCTGTCGTTTGTGAACGAGCGAAGAGGGGGGTCAGAACAGGCAACATATAAATTTAATAACATACGTACATTTGTGTAGGGCGGTCTGTGATGCCGGTACTCGATCCACGGAGGCACAGCTAACGTCCGATTCATCGTCTTAGCGAATGCCAAAGATCCAAGGAAGTGATCTGCTTGATTCCCAAATCTCCCTTGGAACAAAACAGAAAGGATCATTTCTTACTCACTGGGTAAGGAAAGGGCAGCATTAAATCTAGACAGGCTTTTATGAAGAGCTTTACTGCTTTTTGAGTTCAACCACAAGGCTGAAATTACAGATACGGGAATCCTGAAAATTTCTGCTGCTAAGCGAGATGGTTGTTAAGTGAGTCTTGCCCCATTTTAGAACCTTTCCTGCTCCAGCTCTTAAGTGAATCACTGCAATTATTAAGTTAGCAACAGGTTGTTAAGTGAGTCTGCTTTGGCTGTCAGGTCAGAAGAGATAATTGTATCACCCCAGGACACTGCAACCACCTGTGCCCCAAGGTTGGCTTAACGGGTCAGGATTCCCAAGGTGCACAGGGATGATGGGAGTTGTAGTCCACAAGTCATAAAAGGCCACAAGTCCAAGTCATAAAAGGCCCATGGTTCCCCACTCCTGCCCTAAAGCCTGGTTTAACTGCCCCCACTTGCCACCAGGACTCCAGGGGATGATGGGAGTTGTAGTCCATCAGTCATAAAAGGCCCATGGTTCCCCACCCCTGCCCTAAAGCCTGGCTTAACTGCTCCCACTTGCCAGCAGGACTCCCGGGGATGATAGGAGTTGTAGTCCACAAGGCATAAAAGGCCCATGGTTCCCCACCTGTGCCCTAGAGCCTGGCTTAATCGCCCTCCCTTGCCAGGACTCCCAGGGATGATGGGAGTTGTAGTACAGCCCCCAAAGGTAGGCGTCCCCTCGGAGGCCGGCGGTGCAGGGCTGATGGGCAAAGCGAGGAGAGCCGGGGCAATTCCCCCCGCTCCATGCCGTCCACTCAACCCGGCGGCGGAGGGGCAGGAACGGCAGCCCCGAAAGGAGCGAAGCGGCTGAACCGGGCCTCACCCATGCAGGGGCAGTAAAGCAGGTATCCGGACGGGTCCCAGCCATCGTCGTCGGGGCCTCCCAGGCTCGGGAGGGCCAGGCAGAGCAGGAGGACGCCGACTGCTTCGAGCGCCATCGCCACCTTGGCCTACAGAGGAGGCCGAGGCCTATTTAGGCCTCTTGGGCCGTCTCCATAGCAACAGGCTCGCCCGGCCACGCCCCTCCCGCCCGGCGCCGCGCGTCAGGGAGGGCAGGACGGGGTGACTTCCGGTCGGGGCCGGAAGTGGCGCCATGGAGGCCTTGAGCGGCGGCGCGAGCCAGCCCGCCTGAGGGGGAAAAAAAAACCAAAGGCTTGCTGGGCCGGAGGCCTGGTCGCCTCCTTCCTTCCCGGTACCCTCCCCGCCATGGGGCCTCTGCCTCGCCCCTGGCTACTACGGCAACCTTCGGGCCTTCCTCCCTTCCCTCCGGGCTCTCGAGGCGCCAGGAGGGGAGCCACGGCGGCGGCAGCGGTGAGCTCGGAAACGAAGCGGGAAAGAGGCGTGTGGGGGGGGGGGCGAGAGGCTACGCGCCCAAGTACGCATGCGCATTGCGTGAACGTCTCGGCGGGACATTTCGGGTGCCCGTGAATTGAGGGGGGGGGCGCCCGCCTTTCTAAAGCCAAAGAGGGAGGGACACCCCCCCCAAAAAAAACCCTGAAGATTGTCAGGAAGGGTCTTTGGATATTTTTATTTTCCCTTGGGGTCGCTTTACTTTGGCCTCGTGGGGGGTGGGGTTGTTCCTTTTGCATATGAGGCATTTTGGCCTTCCTCGGGACCCGTTTCTCTCAACCGTGGCTGCTTGGAGGTGGGGGGACTTCAACTCCCAGAATTCCCAGAGTGAGAGAAGTCTTACCACATTTTAAAGCATGGTGGGTGGGGAATTCTGGGAGTTGAAGTCCCCCCATCTTAAAGCCTGATGGATGGGGGATTCTGGGAGTTGGAGTCCACCCATCTTAAAGCTCCTGGATGGGGAATTTTGGGAGATGAAGTCCCCTCATCTTAAAGCATGGTGGGTGGGGGATTCTGGGAATTGAATTCCCATCTTAAAGCACGCTGTCTGGAGAATTCTGGGAGTTGGAATCCACAGTGGGTAAGATTGAGGAAAGGTGCCATATCTCAGGGCTGGGATGCTTCAGGTTTCACCCATCAGCCACCAGGAAGGCCTCTTCTCTTCCTCTGGATCTGTGCCAATGCCCTGCTTGATCCCTTGAGGTCCTGGCAAGCAGAGCACTACTCTTCCATCCATCTAAGTAGAGAAATGGCACCCATTCATTGGTTCTGCTGGGAAGAAGACTGGGACTGTGGGTCCTTTGCGCCTGGTGGTTTTGTGACAAGAGGCTTCATAATCCAGCTGGGCTACATCCTGAGTGCCCAGATGTGAGGTGGGAGTGAGGAGAGGAGGAGGAGGAGGAGAATGACTGTGGGCTCCTTAGTGCTCTCTGAGCTTGGTTGTTTACTTCAAATTTCATGACCCAAATAGTACTATAAGGGGGCTGGATTTGTTCCCTGTTCTCCTTCAGCAGTGAAGATGTTCCCTATTGGGGTCATAAAACTGCCTGCAAAAATAGAACCCAGCTCAGAGAGCCTCAAGAACCCCACAGTCCTCCTCTTCCTCCCCCCCCCCCAAAAAACTCCCCTTTCTGGCACTGACGGTGTTACTGAGTTGGGTGGTGAAGCATCTAGGACAGTGTTTCTCAACCTTGGAGACTTGAAGTCCTGTGGACTTCAACTCCCAGAATTCCCCAGCCAGCTGTGCTGGCTGGGGGATTCTGGGAGTTAAAGTCCACAGGACTTCAAGTCTCCCAAGGTTGAGAAACACTGATCTAGGAGAAAACAAATAAGCCCAGAGAGCAGCAAAGACACCCACAGTTCTCCTCCTCCTCCTCCTCTCCCTCTCTACAAACCCATCACTCCCTTCTAACACTGATGGTGTTGCCTAGTTGGGTCCCGAAACGTCTGCAAGAAAAGCATCCAAGTTCAGAGGGAACCAAGGACCCCCACAGTTCAACCCTGAGCTAGAAAGATTCTCTTCTAACAGACACTTAACCTCTTCCCCTCCCCAAAATAGCAACGTAGGAATCCGTGATACTTTCTCTCTGCCCCTACGACTTCTTGAAGTTCCTGTTTCCTGTCCTACAGACTCCTTGTGTGCTTCTGTTACCTTTTGTATGCCACAGGTAGTCTTAATGATGAAAAGTAGCTACAGATGCACCCGTGCCCACAAATGTTTCCATGGAACAGATTAGGCACATTTTGCAGCTGCTTGCCGCAAAGGAGATTTTATGAGATACAGAATACCGGTTGAGATGAATTCCTTTCACGATTCATTCATGGCATTTTTTAAAATTAATTTTTATTTTAAAACACATCAACAGAAACAAACACATAACTTAAAAACAACATAGGAACAATAAGTTCCATCGTATAATCATACAGTGGTTCCGAATTGGTTTATTTGCTTCTATACATTTCTATCTTGCGTTCATAATCTCCTTGTTCGTTATCCATTTTTATGTACAATTCTTTATTTATTTATACTTAGCTACTTATGATCAAGTATTATTTACCTATATTGTGCTTTATATTTTTACTGTCATTTATTCTCTTACATACAGTTATAGGTATACATTCACATAGTTATTCTTTTTCTTTGCCATTCTTATACGTTTGTTATTCCATTTGAAAGATTATAAGGTATAATTTGGAATGCTTTGTTCACACCTGCTGTGACACCACCTTATTTTCTCTTTCTTTTCTCCCTCCCTTCCTTCCTCCTCTCCTTCCCCTTCTTCCCTTCTCCCCTACTCCTACCCTCTTTCTTCTCCTTCCTACCCTCTCTCCTTCTCCTTTTCTCTCTTCCTCCCTCCTCTCCTTCTCTTTCTCTTTTTTTCATTCATCCCATGTGCTTCTCTGGATCGTAGTCAGAGGTTGTTTTCAGCCGGTTTGGACCGGTTAAACCGAACCAGAAGTGGAAATGGTGGGTGGGCCTACTCACTAATCCCTGGCTCTATTTAGGCACGTTTTCATGCTCTGTGCATGTGGGTAGGCCACATGCGTGATCGAAGCGCATAGGCTCAAGCAGAAGTGGACTGGTAGGGAAAATAATACTCGTAGTATTTTTCGGCTCAGTTCCCTGGGGGCACCCAACACACCCAACGCTACTTTACGGTGTCATGTAAACAAAACCTACGAGTCAGCAAAAGGGATAGTACAGATAATCCTTGGCTTTATAACACTTCAAAGCTCCGATGGCACCGGGGAAAAGTTGACTTATGACCGTTTCTCACAGTTACGACCACTGCAGCATCTCTGTGGTCACGTGAGCAAAATTCAGACGCTCGGGCAACTGACGGTCACAGTGTTCCTGGCCGGGGTGTGTGTGTGTCACGTGATCCCATTTTGCAACCACCTGACAGGCCGAAGCCAGTGGGGAAGCCAGACTCACTTTACAACGGTGCCGCTAACTTAACGATTCGCTTAACATCCCTGGCAAGGACGGCGGTAACTTGGGGGCAAAACTCACTTAACAAATGTCTCACGTAGCACCGGAAATTTTGGGGCTCAATTGGGGTCGTAGGTCGAGGACTACCTATATACTTTTACCGCCTTTTAAATGAGGGAAGCTCTCCCTCCCGTTGGGGGATAGCGGAAGCTCTGAGGAAAATCACTGGGGGTGGGGGTGGGGAGTCTGGGCTCACCTCTTTGTGGTTGTGTAACCTTGTCGTGTTTGACTTACTTGGACCGGGTGCAACTGAGTGAAAAGTTTCCATGTTTGCTCACCAAATTCCTAAGCAGGTACACAAACATTGCGGGTTTCCGTGTGTGTCCCACCTGCATGCCTAGCTATGAATTGGAGTAAAGATGAGCCAGTCCTCCTCCTTTGCATGAATACAGGCAGTCCCCGACTTACAACTGTTCGCTTAGTGACCATTGGAAGTTGCGACGACGCTGGAAAAAAACGACGACCACTTTCCACACTTACGACCGTTGCAGCATCCCCATGGTCATGTGATTTACCTTGGCAACTGACTCGCATTTACGACGGTTGCAGGGTCCTGGGGTCACGTGATCCCCTTTTGCGACCTGAAGTCGGGCAGCCAGATTCCCTTAACGACAGTGTTTCTAATTTAACAACCGCAGTGAATCGCTTAACAAACATGGCAAGAAATGTTGTAAAAACGGGGCAAGACTCACCTAGCAAATTTCTCACTTAGCAACCTAAATTCGGGGCTCAAACGTGGTCGTAAGTTGAGGACTACCTGTCCTGCAGTTTCTGAAGCATCCGAGGAGCATATTTTGCAGATTGTGGCTCTTCTTTTAAAGCACAGCAGATGTGATGACTGTATTCAGACAACAGGGCGTGTCGGGTTGCAAGAAGCTAATACAGGAAGTCCTCGACTTACGACCCCAACTGAGGCCAACGTTCTAACCACTGCGCCACTGCGGTTCATAAAGTAGAATTCACTTAACAAATGGGTTACTAAGTTATGAGTCCAGTGGTATAGTGGTTAGAATGCAGTCCTGCAGGCTACTTCTGCTGACTGCCGGCTACCTGCAATTTGCCAGTTCGAATCTCACCGGCTCAGTGTTATTGAGAAATAAAGTTATTGTCAATTAATATAAATGGACTGAATTCGGCTATAAAAGGAAAAGAACCTTTAATAAGTTTTTGCAGGAACTCGGTATGTCTAGTTTAATGAAAAGAAGGACCAGGGGGGACATGATAGCAGTCTTCCAATATCTCAGGGGGTGCCACAAAGAAGAGGGAGTCAAGCTATTCTCCAAGGCACCTGAGGGTAGAACAAGAAGCAATGGGTGGAAACTAACCAAGGAGAGAAGCAACTTAGAACTGAGGAGAAACTTCCTGACAGTCAGAACAATTAATCAATGGAACAACTTGCCTACAAAAGTTGTAAATGCCCCAACACTGGAAGTCTTTAAGAAGATGTTGGATAGGCATTTGTCTGAAATGGTATAGGGTTTCCTGCCTAGGCAGGGGGTTGGACTAGAAGACCTCCAAGGTCCCTTCCATCTGCTATTATATTGTATTGTAATGTTGACTCAGCCTTCCGTCCTTTTCTTTTTTAAGGAAAGTTTTTTTTATTTTTTGTTACATAATTAAAATTCTCTTGTGAATAGAGTATGGTCCGGTTTTCCCCTTTTAACATTTCACATATACATAATTCATTTTACATTGTTTAAGATATTTCATTTTACTAATCTCCTATTCCTAAATTTTCTTTTCTCTTCCGTCCTTCCGAGGTGGGTAAAATGAGGACCCAGATTGTTTGTGGGCAAGAGGCCGACTTTGCAAAACGCTTAGAGTGGGCTGGAAAGCATTGCTAAGTGGCCTATAAGTCTAAGTGCTATTGCTATTAACTGTATTGATTCACTTAACAACTATGGTAAGAAAGGTCATAAAATGTGCCAACACTCTCTTATCAACTGTCTCGCTTAGCAACAGAAAGGTTTGGGCTCATGGTCACGAGTGGAGGACTGTCTATAAGATGGGTACCCCTGTGTAGATTGTGCATCATTTTTTCTCTCTCTACCTTTGCTCCTTCCAGGATCTCTACTGAGGTTATTATTTTTTTGCAAAGCCTTGGTGGATGCAACTGGAGCAGTGAGATGCCCACGGGCAGCCCTTCTCCTCGGTGTGGCCCTCCCCTGATGCCAGGCCTGCCATGACCGCGTTCTTCACCAGTGTTCCCAATTGGATTCAAGATGTCAAGCAGGAAGAGGAGGAGGAGGAGGAGGTGGGCTGGAAACTAGTGGCCAGGCCCAAAGCCCGAGAGAGCGAGTGCCCGGGGAAGTGCCAGTATGAGCTGTCCGAAGCTGCCTTCCCTGGCGTGGAGAAGCTGAGAGCCAGCCCGGAAGCAAGACCGTACTGCTGCCCTCAGCTGCATTGCGGCAAGGCCTTCGCCTCCAAGTACAAGCTCTACAGGTAAGGCCCTTGCAGTGGGGGCGGGGGGGGGGGAGCTTAGAACTGGCCAGGCCCTGGGTTCAAATCCTCGCCTGGCTTGGGTTAGGGAATGGGGGGAATATTGGCAGGTAGGCTGAGCTGCCCAGAGTCATCTTGCAGAGGGCTGGAATACAAAAACGTAATAGATAAAAAGAATACGTGGCTATTTAAAGACTCTAGTCAGTCCTTGAGTTATGACTGCAATTGAATCCTGCAGTTACGGTCGCCACAGGGTCACGACGTGACTGGCCCCGGCCTTATGGCCTTCCTTGTTTTTTGCAGCGGTTGTTAAGCCAACGTACTTATACTTTGAGGGACTCCGGAGCAGGGGGGTCTCCAACCTTGGCCCCCTTTAAGACTTGTGGACTTCAACTCCCAGAATTCCTCAGCTGGCTGAGGAATTCTGGGAGTTGAAGTCCACAAGTCTTAAAGGGGGCCAAGGTTGCTGGCTGAGGAATTCTGGGAGTTGAAGTCCACAAGTCTTAAAGGGGGCCAAGGTTGCTGGCTGAGGAATTCTGGGAGTTGAAGTCCACATGTCTTAAAGGGGGCCAAGGTTGCTGGCTGAGGAATTCTGGGAGTTGAAGTCCACAAGTCTTAAAGGGGGCCAAGGTTGCTGGCTGAGGAATTCTGGGAGTTGAAGTCCACAAGTCTTAAAGGGGACAAGGTTGCTGGCTGAGGAATTCTGGGAGTTGAAGTCCGCAAGTCTTCAAGTCACAAAGGTTGGAGACCCCTGCTCTGGAGCAACTTCAGAAAACCGGACACAATATTCCAAGCCTTCTTCTTTTTATTTTCTTTTTCTTTTGGTCATCAGTTATGCCATCACAAAATTAATTCTTGGGAAGTGTTAGAACACGGAAAGTGAATCTATCAACCTGCCCTGGTTTGAGTTGGGTGGCTGAAGAAAATGAATGAATGAAGTATGAGTATCAGCAATACACAGTTGCCCTCCTTGTTCCTTTTTCTGGGGTCCTTGGTGGGCTCTGAGCTTGGTTACTTTCTTGTAGGCTTTTCATGACCCAACTAGATACCAACATCAGCTCTAGGTGATGGGAGAGATCAAACCCCGCTCCCTTCTGGCATTGATGCTGTTCCCTAGTTGGGTTGTGAAATGTCTGCAAGAAAGCAGCCAAGCTGAAGAGAGCCTCAAGGACCCCTCAGTCTTCTTCCACCTCTCTTCCTCCCCTCCTCCTCCTCCTCCTTTAGAATAGAATAGAGCTGGAAGGGACCTTGGAGGTCTTCTAGTCCAGCCACCTTCTCTGGCAGGAGACCCTGTACCATTTCAGACAGGAAACCTCGGACCTCCTCCTCTTCTTCCTCCTCCTCTTCCTCCTTTTTTTCCTCCCTCCTCCTCCTCTTCCTCTTCTTCCTCCTTTTTCTCCTCTTCCTCCTTTTCATCTCCCTCTTTCTTTTCTTCCTCCTCTCCCCTCTCCCCCCATCTTATTCTCCTCACGCCCTCGTGACCTCAAGACTGGACTACTGCAATGCGCTCTACATGGGGCAGCCCTTGAAGAGCATTCGGAGACTTCAACTCATCCAGAACGCAGCCGCGCGAGCGATCGTGGGTGCACCTCGGTACACCCACGTTACACCTATCCTCCGCGAGCTGCACTGGCTTCCGATCGGTCTCCGGATACGCTTCAAGGTGCTAGTCTTAACTTATAAAGCCCTTCATGGTATTGGACCTGGGTACTTGAGAGACCGCCTGCTGCCAATTACCTCCCAAAGACCTGTCAGATCTCACAGGGTCGGCCTCCTCTGGGTTCCATCCACCAGCCAATGCCATCTGGCTACCACCTGGGGGAGGGCCTTCTCTGTGGCAGCTCCGGCCCTCTGGAACGAACTTCCCGCAGAGATTTGGACCCTCACCTCTCTCCAGGCCTTCCGAAAAGCCGTCAAAACCTGACTGTGCCGGCAGGCCTGGGGTCGATGAGTTATAATAGCAATATAATAATAGCAATAATAGCAATAAGATGAGTTCCCCTCCCCTCTCGACCTGTGTGGTTGTGTGATTCTTGGCTATTTTAACTATTTGTATTTGTATGTACTTTGTGTTCCCTTTTCCCCTTGGAGTTGTTCGCCGCCCTGAGTCCCTCTGGGAATAAGACGGCATATAAATAAAACAAATCTAATCTAATCTAATCTAATCTCCTCCACTCCACTGAGCTACAAACATTCTCTTGTTTCTCCCCCCCCCCCCCAAGGCACCTGGCCACCCACTCTGCCCAGAAGCCCCACCAATGCATGTACTGTGAGAAGATGTTCCACCGGAAGGACCACCTGCGCAACCACCTCCAGACCCACGACCCCAACAAGGAAGCCCTCCACTGCCCCGAGTGCGGCAAGAACTACAACACCAAGCTGGGCTACCGGCGCCACCTGGCCATGCACGCGGCGGCCAGCGGCGACCTGAGCTGCAAGGTCTGCCTGCAGATATTCGAGAGCACCCAGGCGCTGCTGGAGCACCTCAAGGCCCACTCGCGGCGGCCCTCGGGCAGCGCCAAGGAGAAGAAGCACCCCTGCGACCACTGCGACCGGCGCTTCTACACCCGCAAGGACGTGCGGCGCCACCTGGTGGTGCACACGGGGCGGAAGGACTTCCTGTGCCAGTACTGCGCCCAGCGGTTCGGCCGCAAGGACCACCTGACCCGCCACATGAAGAAGAGCCACTCGCAGGAGCTGCTGAAGATCAAGGCGGAGCCGGTGGACATGCTGGGCCTGCTCAGCTGCAGCTCGGCCGTGGCCGTCAAGGAGGAGCTGAGCCCCGTCTTGTGCATGGCTTCCAGGGAGGTGATGAGCGGCAAGAGTTTCCCCGGCATGCTCCCCATGGGCATGTACGGGGCGCACGTCCCGGCCATGCCCGGCTCAGGGATGCCCCCCTCGCTAGTGCCCAACCCTCTCCCGATGGGGATGAGCTACCCGCTGGAGCCCTCCTCCCCTCAGCAGCCTCCCCCGAAGTACCAGCTCGGATCTACCTCATACTTCCCCGACAAGATCCCCAAAGCGGAGATGGACAGCTGCCTGGCCGAGCTGCCCGGAGGCCTTTCGCTGATCGCTGGCGAGCCTTCCTCCTCCTCCTCCCCGCCTCAGCCCACCAGCCTGGAGGAGACGCTCCTCTCCAAGAGCCCGGCTCTCCTTTCGGAAGCCCTCTGTGCTGCTAACATGGATTTCTCCCACCTGCTGGGCTTCCTGCCCTTGAACCTCCCCTCCTGCAACCCCCCCGTCTCCTCGGGGGGCCTGGTGATGGGTTATTCCCAGGGGGAGGCCCAGTCCCTCCTGGCCACTCTGCCGCCCCAGGAGCCCTCCTCGGGAAGCGGGCCCTCGCTCGGCTTCGGGGCGCTGCATCCCTTGCCCTCGGTCTTCTCCCCGGGCTTGGGGGCGACTACGCTGCCACGTTTCCACCAAGCATTCCAGTGAGAAGAGCGCTGGGCGGGCACGTGGATCAGTGGCGGTGGGAGGGCGGGGTGGGGGTGGGGGTGTTGTTACCTCCATCGCGCTCGGCTTCGTTGTCTTTCCAGTGGAAAAAGAGTGGAGGGGGAAACCTCGAGGGAGGATTGGAACTGTGTACGCCTCAGTCCTGGACAGGGAAAGTAGGTTGCAGTGAATAGAATTTCAGGTATTCTCTTTTTATTTTTTCTTTCTACGTTGTTGGTAATCAGGAACCTCACGGGAGTTTCTCCCCCCCCCTCCCTTTGCCCCCCCAGCCTTGCTCCATGGAGCTGAAGCGCGGAGGCCTCTTCCAGGCCAGGGCCCAACTCACACACACCCCTGCCATGTTGCGTCTCCCTCGGTCGGTGTGGCAGGAATGTCCGTTTCCCCTCTCCTCTTCCCCCCCACTTCCCGCCTGAGCAAATCGAGACTTCTCCTCCTCCTCTTGGAGCCAACGAATCTCTGAGGATCACGTTTACTTTTCCACCGTTTCCCCCCCCCCACTGTTATGAATCAGGTGGTGCCCCAGACGCCGTTCGGGGTCTCGGGCACAGCGAAGGCACTGTTTACACCGTGAAATTGGCTCGCTCCGGTTTCACCTCACTACTACTACTGCTACTACTAACTCCTCCTCCTCCTCCTTCTTCTTCCATATCTTCCCCCGTGGGGAAATCCAACTGACTGGCAGCACCTTCCGCCGTTGCCAATTCAGAGGGTTGGTGGCTGCTGTTGTTGTTATTCCCGTCCCAGATCTCTTGAGCAGATCAGAAGGATCCTCCCGACAGGAGAGGCTCCCTGTGATTTCTGGGCTTTTGTTTCCGAAGAGGGCCTCCCAAAAGATGTTAGGGCAGTGATGGCAAACCTCTGGCACGCGTGCCGGAAGTGCCACGCGGAGCCGTCTCTCCAGGCACACCAGCCCTCGCCCGTTGCTCTTCCGGGTTCTGATGTGCGCACCAAACAGCTGGCCTTCGCGTGCACGGGCGCGCCGGAAACCAGAAAATCAGTCTGCGCCGGGAAGCTCAGCTTCCATTTTCTGGTGCTCCAATTGATTATTTGCACATGCGTGTGTGCCGGGGACTGGGAGCTCGGCTTCCCAGTGCAGGCATGCGCACTGGGGAACTGCTCTTCCAGTTTCCGGCAGTCCCTTGTGCACGCGCTACCGTTTCGGCTCTCGGTGCCAAAAAGGTTTGCCAGAACTGTGTTAGGGTTTTGACTAGAGCAGCCCACCCTCCGAGGCCTCTTCCTGAAAAGACTTACTGACCAGGAGGGAGGCCCATCATCCTGTCCTGCCGAGATGTCTTTCTTTTTTCCCCCTATTCCCCCCACCCACCCCCTAAAAAATCTCCTTGTCCGTTCTAAGACAAAGCACGCCGATTGAGGGCTGATCTCGTGTGGCCTTTGGGGGCTCAAGGAAGATCCTTGGCTCCAGCTCCTTGGTGCCTTTGGCCCATTTCTGGGTAGTGAGGGTGCAGTTCGCCTTTTCACCAGCAGCACCCGTGCCCCCCCCCGCGGAGCCCCCACCCACCACATGAGCAGGCCAACCTTGCAGGAAGGAACTGTGGGGAAAACAGCAGAGGTGGGGCAGCCTCGCTTTCGGCTTCTTATGGGGAGTCCGGTTGCCTTTTGGGGAGGGGGGCTGGGTGAGCGGAGGGTGTAACATCCGCCTCTTCATTTCCATGCCCCTTTTTCCTTCCTGCAAGGCTGGTTTCCCCCCCCCCCCTCTAAGCTCCAGAGCCCCCATGCTCCCTTTTTATACCCCTCCTCAAGGAGTTCAGCCCTAACAGTCTGAACTCGGCACAGAGCAAAAATAAGAATCACCACCAGCAACCTTTGCTTCCCTCAAGAAAGCAAAAGAGAAGCCGGGGGGGGGGGGGGCTGCGGAGATGCCCTCTTGGCTGACCAGGGGTCCTTCCTGGTTGTCTCGCCTTGGCAAGCGATGGGCCAGTTGGACACGGCGGAAGCAGCAAGAGAGCCACGTCCTCTGATGCTCTTCCCGTAGCGCAGAGTTCCCCAAACTTAAGTGGCTCCATGCCAGCAGCCGGCATGTGTGTGCATTTGTCACGCGTGACCGCTGTGTGTGAAAATGAAGCATGCATGCACACGCTCGCCCGCTGCTCACGCAAGCGGGGGGGCTATGCACACATGCTCAGCCGCTGGTTGTGAATGGCTCAGGTAGCAGGCCGCAGCCCAAGGGTTGGGGGACCCCTGCTGTCTGTCCCTCCATCCGTTTGCAGGCTTCTTGGCACGTCCCGTTGGTCTTAACCCAAAGACGGCTGAGCCTCCCCATCTTCCCCGGGGCTGCGGGGCGTCCCCTCGGAAGGAAGGGGTGGCAGGATTCGCCCCCCGTCTTAGGCAGGAAAGTGAGCCTTACTCAGAATGTAACCTGTCGCTTAATTTAATCCTGGGGGGGGATTAAATACGGGAATTACAGTGACTTCCACATCCCCCCTTCTCGCCCTCAGCTCTCCCTTCCCCAGCTTGGGGGGCTCTTGTGCAAGTTACAAAGTTGCCCCCCCCCCCTCTCTCTGTCTTCCCCGCGTGAACTCTCGTATGATGTCTACTACAGTGAATACCTCATGATGCTCTGCTCTTACTCTCTCGCGCCCCTCCAGGGGCTGCCCGAGGCCTCCCTTGGGGGAGGGTCCACCTCCGTGCATTTGGGGGTATCCCCCCCCCACCGGCCCCTTTCTTTTTTACCTCATAGGCAGGGAGCGGAGCGCGGGGCCTCCCCTGGCTCTGCCTACCTGCCCAGATACCTTAAGGCGATCTCTGCAATAATGCCTCCCGGTTGCGTTCGATGCTCTTTCTCCCCGCCTGTCCACGCCAGACGCTTCGTCCTTGCAATTGCGTTGAAACCCTCGCCGCCTCCTTCCCCGTCTTCGTTTCTCGGCTGCTTCCTAAGTGAGAATCCCTTCTGCCCTCATAGGCCTTCTACGCTAGGCTTCGGCAACCCTGCCTTTCTCGGAGCGTGTCCTTCACGCTCCCGTTTTCATGTTTCGTATAAGACTTACCTCAGCAATCGCACGTGGCCCTGAGTTCCACAGGCCCTGCTTCCTGGTCTTCGTGGTAAAGACATTGCCTTTCTGAGTTCTTCAGCGTGTGCCTTGCACTGGAAGGGTGCCTGGCCGTCTCCTGATGGTTTTCAGTATTTTTAAATACCTCGGTTGCATTTCCCGTTACTCTTTTTTTTTTTCCAGATATAGTTGCACATTTTCCTCTTATGCAATCCTCATATTCCCTACCTCAAAACTTAACGAGAAGAAGGAAGAAAAAAAAAAAGAGCATATTCCACATTTCAGTTTCTTCAGGATGCCGTTGGACTTCGACATAAAGCTATTCGCTGGCTTAGTTTGCAACTTGGAGCACTTGCTGTCTCTTCTCTGGCCTTCAGCTCGGTCGCTTTTTGGCAAACGTTGCGTGCCAGAGAGCGTTCCAGATCCTAAACCTTCCTCCTCCTCTGGGGTTTGCTTGTCCCCTTCGTCTCACCACCCAACCAAAGATAGAATAATTCAAAAAACAAAAAGGCAGAAGACTCCTGCCTGCATCGAAAGACGACTCTTTCTCGTTAGGAAAAAGAAGAAAATTGCGTTTTATTTCCACCCTAGCTTCAACACCGATGCTGGGACGATAGCAGCGGCTTGGGTTTTAACCGGCCTGATTTTCTGCCAGCCAAATCTCTTTACTGTACAGTAGTAAAAATGACATTTAAGTGAAAGAAATCATACAAGAGAAGGTGGGGGAAGACCCAAGCGCCAGTCATCTTTCTTAACAAGAGAGCCGTAAGGTCAAATATTCATAAGTACTACTGATCTACTCTCCAATCCCCAGGCAATACTTTTCCAAAGATATAAAAGAGTGGCCCGCAAATATTTTTTGGGGGTTCTGTTTGGCTTTTGTGTGGCTTGATGGGCAATGAAAAGGAAACTTGTTTTAGTCTTTTGATGAGGTTGATCTAAAAGAGGGTCTTTATCCATGTAGCTACGGGTGTAGCCTTTTAAAGAATAGAGGGTATAAAATTGTGCCTCGCCAATCCAAGAAATGTGTTTGCGGCTTGTATTTTGCTTAGAGCAGACCTCTGCGAGGGAAGAACTTCTGTTATGGGAAATAAAGTGGGTTTCCCCCTCCCCAATCACGGTGTTTTTGGGGGGGGGGTAGGAACAAACAGAATGAGGGAAAAATAGAGTAATATTTCTCCATCGTGTGTGTGTGTGGGGGGGGAAACGGGACCGTTGCTGGCCTGTCTAAGCGGCTCTTCAGTTTTGAACCAAAATGCTCCCTGTTTGGGGAGGGAGAAGGAGAGAGAGGACTTCACAAATTTTCTCCCTGGAGTAAAATGAACGAAGACTTTTTAAGTCAATTTCACTGCTGGCTAATGAGCACTTAAAAGGAGAATTAGTTCTGCTGTGGAAGGCAGGGAAACTCCCGATCTTCAGAGAAGACATTTGCACCTGGCCTGAGACATTTGCCTCGCAGCAGCAAAAGTCGGAGAGCTTCTTGGCTTGCCATTTGGGGACATTTCCTTTTTGGGGATGGGTTTACCTGTTAATCTACAGGTGCTCTCTCTCCCCCGCTGGCAAGGAAGCCTTAAACCAGGGGTGTCAAACTTGATTTCATTGACGGCCACGTCAGGGCTGCGTTTGACCTCCGTTTTCGGCTGCAATGCCTCCCGCAACCCTCTGCCAGCGAAAATGGAGCTCGGGAGACGCCTTTGCTGTTTCCAGCACGGCCGCGTGGGCCAAATCTTAAAGGACCCCGCGGGCTGCATCCAGTCCCCTGGCCTCGAGTTTGACACCCCTGGTCTAAACCATAAAGTGGGAAAAAAATTCTATTTAAACTTGGTGTGATTCGGCAACCAACCGGCCTTTAATTAATTGTGCTTTCCAAATAGCCATTTTTACAAAAAAATAAAAACTCTTAAGCTGCATCCTTGGATTTGCTCCCAACGTTAGTTTGGGGAAACATCTCTCATTCCTTTAAGTAGGACTGGCTTCCCTGGCGTGTGCTTTATCGCCATGGAGCCATTTTCTCAAATGGGGTGGCCGTCTTCTTCTCCTCTTCCTCCTGAAGAAGAAGATAGCGCCTTCATTTCCCCCCCCCCCAAGCTCCTGGAAGTTACAACACAGTGTCTCTCAACCTTGGCAACTTGGAAGATGTCCGGACTTCAACTCCCAGAATTCCCCAGCCAGCGAATGCTGGCTGGGGAATTCTGGGAGTTGAAGTCCGGACATCTTCCAAGTTGCTAAGGTTGAGAGACACTGTTACAACAGATCCCTCACCACGGGGTGATCCTGTCTATGTCCTGGAAGACTCGATAGGGTCAGATCCTTGGGATCAGTTCGCCGGTGGTGGCCGACCTGTGGCCTTCAACTCCCAGAGTTCCTGAGCCGGCGGTAACTTTCCAAAGAAAAGTGGCGACTCTGTAGAGTGGCCCATAAAAACATATTTTGTGAAATGATGGGGAAAGGAAAGGGAACTTAGCCTCTTGGGAGCCTTAAAGAGAGTTTTCAGGTAGCTGCAGGTGTAGCCTTTTAAAGGATAGAGAGCATAAAGTTGTGCCTGGCCAATCCAAGGAAGTGTTGCATGTTCCTTCTGCAAGGGAAGACCTGGCTGGCTCAGGAATTCTGGGAGTTGAAGTCCACAGGAAGTAAAGCCGTCATACTTGATCACCCTGGCCAAGGTGTTAAGGGGGGGTTTTTTAGTTGCCCTTTTTCCTACTCG
Source organism: Thamnophis sirtalis (assembly GCF_051295495.1). Taxonomy (NCBI): domain Eukaryota; kingdom Metazoa; phylum Chordata; class Lepidosauria; order Squamata; family Natricidae; genus Thamnophis; species Thamnophis sirtalis. The sequence goes on along the minus strand of NW_028261406.1, from coordinate 351,875 downwards.
GTCATCTCATCTCATCTGCTTTCTGCCTTCTTACCTTTATATCAGTGTTTCTCAACCTTGGCCACTTGAAGATGTCCGGACTTCAACTCCCAGAATTCCCCAGCCAGCGAATGCTGGCTGGGGAATTCTGGGAGTTGAAGTCCGGACATCTTCAAGTGGCCAAGGTTGAGAAACACTGCTTTATATTAAGGAGAATTGCTACCCCCGGTGGCCCCCGGTGGTTACAAGGCAGCATTGCAGGCTAACTCCGCCCACCCGCCAGCAGTTCAGTTCTCACCGGCTCAAGGTTAACTCGTCCTTTCCTCCCTCCGAGGTTGGGAAAATGAGGACCCCGATTGCTGGGGTGTGTGTGTGTGTGTGTCAAGATGCTGACTCCGTAAACCGCTTAAGAGAGGGCTGGAAAGCACTGAAGCGGTAGATAAGTATAAGTGCTACTTTGGTGTCAGGTTTAGCTCTTGTCTTGGGTGTTATTTTTGCCCCCCAATTTCGTTTTTGCCGGCTTTGCTGTACTTAACCCCCACTACTCTTCCTTCTGTGGCGCTAAATCACAGGGCATTTTACAAGAGTTCCTTCCTTCCTTTTGGCTTAGCAGTTAGCGTGAGTGAGCCGTTTGGTTACTTCTTCCCAGTGTATATACTAAATTCTAACCCATCGTTCGTCTCTTCTCTTCGGCTGGCTAAAAGTTTGCAGTTTTGTTCGTTTTTTTCCCCTTCTCCCTCCTAAGGGAGCAAATTATTCAAGATTGTAGAGCAAAAACCTCTTTTCCCCCCCCTGCGTTTCATCCTTCCCTTCTGTAATTCAGAATATGCCTTGGATTCAGGGGGTTATACCCATCGTAGGAAAAAGCTTCCTAAATTCTCACCGCCAGTGGGATTAATTTGAATCCCCACCCCATAAGAAAGAGGCCCTGCGTAGCCCTAATGCTTTTCCAGTGATCTATGGGAATCAGTAACTTAAACGGAAAATACCCCCCCACCAAGGGGAAAGTGTTTTAAGTGAACTCTGTAATAAGAGAGCAATTTTCTCTCGGCTATTTGTTCCCCCTAAGACTTTATTTTGTTTGACACACACACACATGGCTTTGTTTGAAGACTTCCTGCATTTTGATAGTATGGGGAATATGAATTTATTTTGGATGACGTCGTCCCCCTTATCGGCATTGAGACTGATAAAGACTCCTGAGAAATAACCACTTTTTCTGCCTCTCTGTGATCGGCTCACAGCTGGTCCACGGACCGATCCCAAACGCTCCCTCTCCCCTCGGCGCCTTCCGTGGGAACAAATCCAGCTTTCCCACCATGATTTATCTCATTTCCTACTTTGGGAAGTTCATCCCAAAGAGGCCAGGCCAAAAATGTCTCGGAATGGGGCCAACACTCGGCGCAACCAATTCACCGTGGGAGGATAACAACCATTTTCCAGTATTTAAAATAATTTAAAATACGTTTTGATTTTTGTCGTTCGCATTTCACCTTTGTCCTTCCTTTTGCATCCTCCCTCCCACCGTTTCTCCAACGCTGGTGTGACTCATGACCCACAGCGAGTTGGCTGCACCGAGTTATCCTAGATCTGTGATGGCGAACCTGCGGCACGGGTGCCCTAAGCGGTACGCGGAGCCGTGTCAGCTGGCAGACACAGCGTTGCCCGTTCTTCTGGTTTTCTGGCATGCATGCGCGCCCGACGGTCAGCTGTTTTTTTGCAGCAGGGCCAGAAACCCATAAGAGCTGGTCTTTTGATTTCCACTGTGCACATGTACACCGGCTAGGTGATCGTCGCGCGCACATTTGCGCCAATAACCAGAAGACAAGCTGGTGGTTGGGAATGCGCACGCCGGAAACTGGAAGTTCATTTCCTGCTGTGCGCGTGCTCACTTGGCCACCATTCTTCCGGGACATTCTGGCGTGCATGCGCTCCCTTTTGGCCACTCGATGTCCAAAACGTTCACCATCCCTGCCTCTAGTCCCGAGTAGGTTGCTCTGTCGACTTTGCAGTCCTCCAAAAATAAAATGTGCGTGTTCTTCCCATCTTTTGAAAAGACGAATTTGGGGAACCAATTTTCTGCCTCCGTTTTGGGTCCGCTCTCGAATTTCCCTCGTGTAAATTTTCTTGAGAGTTTGTGGTTTGGGTTAAAAGGCAAAAGAATGACCGATGTGGTGTGTCAAATGAATATATATATATATATATATATATACAGGTGTTTCTCACCTTGATTTGAAGAGGAACTAGGAATTCAGTCCTTTGGGTCACACTCTGATGTTCGGCCACTTGGAGAGGGGTGGATTTCAACTCCCAGAATTCCCCAGCCAGCAGAGCTGGCTGGGGAATTCTGGGAGTTGAAGTCCACCCCCTCTCCAAGCGGCCCAGGTTGAGAAATAATGGCTTACACAGCTGGCTTTATTGTGTAGAGGAATTTTGTGTGTGTGTTTCTTTTTAATCAGCGTCCACCCACTCTCTGTCCCTCCTGCCCAACGTGGAACTCCTCACCCAACCGAGCACTTTTTCCCTCTTAAACACAGCAAATGACCTCTTTTTATCGGAGTATTGTAGAGCCTTTTTCCCCCCCCCCAAGTCCGGGTTTTGGGGAGAGAAAAAAAAGGAAAGATTTTCAAGTGCCATTAGCAAAACATAACAGCTCATCACTGTTCAGTTTGGTTTTCCTTTTCCTTTTTTGTCTTACAGAATTAAGTTTTAAAATGAAAGAAGGGTGTCTTTGTTTTTTAAATGAAATTGCTTATTAAAACGTTTGAAGTATGACGCCTCCTGTATTCTCCCCCCCCCCTCGCCCCCCGTCCCCGGAGTCGTGCAGGAATTACTAGCTGCGTTAAGTAGCGTCCACCAATACAGCAACCGGAATTTGGGTAAGATAAAGTTCTACTTTTAGGTAAGAAAAATCAAATGAATGGGGAGAGAATAGGTGGTGCCTTGCTCAACAGGAGTAACTGCGAAAGGGATCTTGGAGTCCTAGTGGAGAACCACTTAAATATAGGCCAACAGTGTGCAGCAGCTGCCAAAAAAGCCAACACAATCCTAGGGTGCATCAACAGAGGATAGAATCAAGATTAGGTCATAAAAATGAGGACCAGCTGTAACTTCAGGCACAACAAAGTTGCAGGTTGAGAACTGTCCCGGCGTTTGCACAGTGGGAAGTGGGTTGAAGTCCCCAAGCCAGGTTTTGAAAAAGGGTTTTTTAAAAAAAATTCTCTGCAAAACTGCCTCGCTGAATAGAATTTAGGATAGAATAGGATAGTAGATGTGGAATGGAACATCAGAACAGAAAAAGTGTGGAATAGAAAAAAAAAGAATAGAATTAGAACAGAATAGAGTAGAAGAATGGAGAAAATAGAAGAATAGAAAATAGAACAGAATAGAATAGAAATAAAAAAGAATAGAATGGAATAGAATTAGGACAGAATAGAAAATAGAACAGAATAGAAATAAAAAAGAATAGAATGGAATAGAATTAGGACAGAATAGAAAATAGAAAAGAATAGAATTAGAACAGAATAGAGTAGAAGAATGGAATGGAGAAAATAGAATAGTGGAATGGAAAGGAGAATAGAAAATAGAAGAATAGAAAATAGAATAGAAATAAAAAAGAATAGAATGGAATAGAATTAGGACAGAATAGAAAATAGAAAAGAATAGAATTAGAATAGGAATAGAAGAATAGAAAAGAATAGAATGGAATAGAATAGAAAATAGAAAAGAATAGAATGGAATAGAATTAGAACAGAATAGGAGTAGAAGAATAGAAAAGAGAAAAGAATAGAATGGAATAGAATAGAAAAGAGAAAAGAATAGAATAGGAATAGAATTAGAACGGAATAGAAGAATAGAATAGAACAACAGAACAAAAAAGAAGAAATAATAGAAGAGAAGCCAGGGGTGAATTAATGGAAACAAATTCCAGGCTGGTTTTGCACAAATGGAACCGACCGGCCAGGAGTGGAATGGCTGCTTCAGTTGCAACACACACGCACACTTTTTGCAGCTGATAGTTGCTCTCAGGCTACGCAATCACATGGGGTATACACACGGTTGTGGCTTCCTTGTCGGGGGAAGGGGTGACAACAGGCTTTGCAGCCCTTTATTTGCAGTCAAAGTGCTTACCTCTGCGGAAGAAAACCAAATGCAGGTAATCTTTGACTTATCACCACAGTTGAGCCCATACGTTGCTAAGTGAAACATTTGTTAAGTACGCTTTGTCTCATTTTATGTCTTTCTGGCCACGTTCCCCATTGATTACTTGTCAGAAGGTTGCAAAAGGCTCATGTGACCCCCCCGGGGACCCCGCGACGGTCATAAATAGGAAACAGTTGTCAAAAGAATCCAAATGTAGATCACATGACCCTGGGGGGGTGCTGAAGCGGTCGCAAGGGTGAAAATCGGTCATAGGCCACTTTTTTCAGTACCATTGTAACTTCAAATGGTCACTAAATGAACTGTCGTAAATCGAGAATCCACCTGTAAGGTTGTTGGATTGATGGGCACATTTATGAACCCCAAAGTCTCCGTCTTCATCTTCCTTTGTGCAAGTCAAACACAGACGTTCATTTAGCGACTGCGCGTAGTTACAACAGCACTGAAGTGACTTAAGACCATTTTTTTACACTTATGACCACTGCGGCCTCCCCGTGGTCACATAAAATTCAGACCCTTGGCAACTGGTCCATATTTATGATGGTTGCAGTGACCCGTGTGTGTGTGTGTGAGAGAGAGAGAGAGAGAGAGAGAGAGAGAGAGAGAGAGGGAAAGAGACATGTTCTCCTTTTGTGACCGTCCGACCATCCGAGTCGAAGGGGAAGCCAGATCGGCTTAACAACCGTGTTCCTCACTTAGGCAACCGCAGTCATTCTGGGGCGAGAAAGGTCGTACAATGGAGTACGGCTCCCTTAACAGCCCATGTCTCGCTCAGCAGTGGTAATTTTGGGGCCACATATAGTCGTAAGCCAAGGACCGTTTGGAAAGAGAGCGTGAATATCATTCTGATCGTCCAAAGCAGGCTAGATATCCCAATCTCGATCAAAACCTGATCCAAATCAAAAACTCTAGGACAATCATTCCCTCGTTAAACCAGCATAAATCCAGGCAGCCGCGGTGGCGCAGTGGTCAGAGCGCAGTACTGCAGGCTGCTTCTACTGACTGCCGGCTGCCTGCAATTTGGCAATTCAAATCACACCAGGCTCAAGGTTGACTCAGCCTTCCGTCCTTCCGAGGTCAGTAAAACAACACAGATTGTTGGGGGAAATAGACCGACTCTAAACAGCTCGGAGAAGGCTGGAAAAACACTGTGAAGTGGTACATAAGTGTAAAGGCTATTCCTTGTGAAGGAAAGAAAAAGGAAGGAGAAAGGAGGGAGGAAAGGAAGGCATGGGGACCCAGTGGTTAGAATGCCATGTTGCAAGTTAACTCTGCCAACTGCCAGCAGTTCGATTCTGACTGGCTTAAGATTGACTCAGCTTTCCAGGTGGGTCAAATGAGGACCCAGATTGTTGGGGGCAAGAGGCTGGCTCTGTAAACCGCTTAGAAGGGGCTGGAAAGCACTGGAAAGTGGTATATAGGAAAGTGGTATAGAGCCAAGGTGGCGCAGTGGTTAAAAGCAGCACTGCAGGCTACTGCTAGATCAGCAGGTCAGCGGTTCAAATCTCACCGGCTCAGGGTTGACTCAGCCTTCCATCCTTCCGAGGTGGGTAAAATGAGGACCCAGATTGTTGGGGGCAATATGCTGACTCTCTGTAAACCGCTTAGAGAGGCCTGAAAGGCCTATGAAGCGGTATATAAGTCTACTGCTATTGCTATTGCTATATAAGTCAGTGTTTCTCAACCGTGGCGACGTTTAAGTCCTGTGGACTTCAACTCCCAGAATCCCCCAGCCAGCTGTGCTGGCTGGGGGATTCTGGGAGTTGAGGTCCACAGGACTTAAATGTCATTACGGTTGAGAAACGCTGGTCTATGTGCTAATGCTAATATAGTCCCAAGTCTTCAGCTCTGTGTGGGAAACATCAGAACTGAAAAAGCTTCTTGGATGAGAAGCGAAACGCCTTCGAAAGAAAAATCAAAAGTCCAGTTTGCCTCCTGAAAAAGCCTCTTTGGAACAACCATGGATGAGGGAGAACACCTAGGATAAGCGTTTCCCACCCCGAGTGATTTTTACCTGTGCTGGCTGCGGAATAAGGCTCTGTTGCTCAGGTTGGGAAACGGGGTGAAGCCAAGGAAGGCAGTTCGAAAGACCCCCAAAATTCCCTTCGCAGCCTGAATTTACTCCCGGATACTACGGAGGATTCAGCATTTCCAAAAACAAAGCATTTCTCAATACGATAACAGTGGCATTCATGTTCTAAATTTAACGGGGGGGATTGCTTAGAGCAGGGGTCACATTTAAGACTTGTGGACTTCAACTCCCAGAGTTCCTCGGGCCACCTGGCTTAAAAGTCTTAAAAGTGGCCAAGCTTGCTAACTGCGGAATTCTGGGAGTTGAAGTCCACAAGTCTTAAAAGTTGCTAAGGTTGGAGACCCCTGCATTAGACCACCTGTTGGTACCCCTGTAGAAAGCATCTTCTTCACCCTACTCCAAGGTGCAAATGTCATTTATCCATCAATACCCCCAAACGCTAACTTTAGCCATTAAGCAAAATCTCCCCTTTCCACAAAAACCAGGATACGGTCTCCCCATTTCTGCATTCCGTAATAAGACTGGGGAATAAGTGAATCACGTCTCCAAATTCGGATCGTGGATGAAGGTCCACAAATATCTCTACGAAGGCACACCGGACAACGCTGGATTTATTTACATTTGGGCTCAAAACAGTACAGTAAAAATACAGCGTGGCTGGAGCAGTTCCAGTGGGGGCAAGGGGAAAACGACCCACTCAAATCAAACCAAAAGTTCATACCCACCCACCCACCAGGAATCCCTCGGCTCAACCTTGGGTCAGGCTGACGTGACCTCGGTGATGGTCAGCGAGGGGATGGACACCACCCAAGGAAGCCTGTCCAAATTCCCTTGCTTGGGCCTCGGGGAGAACTCGTGACAAACTGGTCATCCATCAGGGCCAGGCAAAAACTGGGGAGGGGGCAGCAGAGGAAGGGAAGGGCTGTGAAAGAGCTCGTAATCGGTGAGAAATTACATTTTTTTAAACTTCTTTTTAAGATATGCTCACATTTAAAAAGAAAGAAATCCTCGGATGAAAAGACTCTGTGAACCCCTTTAGGTCTGGGGGGGGGAAGGAAGGGGGGGCAAACCTTACCACAGCTTGATTTTTTTTCCAGCAGTGTTTAAAAAGAAAAAAAAAGTAAACCCACCTTCTTGTTCACACAGAAAAAAAACAGTTTGACGAGCGTCTTTTTAGTGGTTTTTTTTCCAGCAATTCGATTTGGGGTGATGGATTTGATTTATTGGTTTTGCAAAACTCCAGCACTCAAAAGCAAAATTGAGAGATTCCCAGATTGAATTTTTTTTTGGGGGGTGGGGGAGGTCACCGTTCAGCATCAGGATAAGACCGGGTGTGTGTGTGAATCCATCCCCAGGTTGTGTGTTCCAAATACGGCGTTTGCGGAGAGACTGATTAAAAAAAAAGTGACGGACTGAATTTCTCATTTTTAAGGACAGTGGCTGAACGGGGGGGGGAAAAGAATGTGGCTCTTGCCAAGGGCTGGCTGGAGAGAGGGGTGCTGGGCAGGGGAGCATGGTTTTAGGAATACCTGGGAGAACCGAGGGCTCTTTTCGAAAACGAAGGACATGGCCCAAGTCCTTCCCTCGCTCCCCCCCCCGCCCCCCACTGCCAGTTTCCTTTTGAGCCATAGACTCCTTGGCACATGAACATGGCAATGTTGCTTGTCGCAGGGTTTTTGGGTTTTTTTTGGCTCAGGGTCTCATCATCGTTTTGGGGAGGAAAGGTCCCCCCCCCCAAAAAAAAATCTCCCCAGAGCTGCGTCCTCCGATCCGCTGACAGGTTCAAGAGTGACAGTCCCACATCCCTTATCGTTCTTCCCCTTTTTAAAACGGGAGATGCCGTCGCTGTTTCCACCGAATTTTTTCCGGCACAAAGAGAGTCCCGAGTCGGGCAGGTGAGAAGATTATACAGTTTGAAAAAAATTGCACGTTATCTCGCTCGGAAACGGCACGCCTGCAGCCCCCGGAGAGAGAGTTCCTGAAACCAGGTGAGACCCCGGAAAAACGCCAGCAAACCAGTTTCCGGCATCTGCCTGGCACTGCAGCGCCCGGCACCTTCAGCACGGCGATGGGAGAATCTCTCCTCCTGGACTCTAGAACGGCCGTGACAATGGCGAGTGATGGTCGAAAAGCAGAACGGGAGGAATATTCGTCGTAAGAGACGGACTGGCGTTTGTTTGTTTGTTTTTTTTAAAAAAGAATCCCTTAGTGTAGGATTAAAAGGTAAAGAATCTATACACCCTTCCCTCTCCAGGAGATCCCCGATTCCACGGATATTGTGCCAAAAATTACATTCCAAGAGTTGAATTTTGTGTTATTGTTGTTGTTTTTTTGTTTTGTGTTTTAATTTCCCGTGTCCTGCTCCCGAAGGAATTTTGTTTTTTCTTCCTTGGGAGAAGCAGAAAAAAAAGTTTCCCAGATTCCTTCCTTAGGAGCAAATCAACGCCTGGCAGTGAATCCGTGCCATCCTCGGGTGTGTGCCGGGCGTCTTTCAGTCTATTTTCACCGCGGCGTAAATTTTGCGGACAAACATGTAGGCTGCATAGAAGCCGATGGTCCCTGTCAGGAGCCAGAAGGAGAGCACCATGAGGGCGGTGTAGCCGAAATACAGCAAGGAGGGGATGAATTCCACGATGTCCAGCTGGAGGAGAAGAAAAATGGAGTTAATTTTTTTTTAAAATATACATTTTTATTCCTTTTCTTAAAAAACAAAACAACACATACAAAACAAGAGCAAGGGAAAAAAAACTTGATTAAGAATAACATCACTGGTTTTGCACTAAACGTAACTGAATATTTCGCTGTCATTGAGCATCATGTGTTCAAATTACCATTAATATTATTTCATTTGTAACGATCCTTATTTCCTTGAATTCATAATTATCTATCAAATAACAATGAGTCTTTAAAGTGTTATAATATCACCCATCTCCAAGGAGAAAAAGCGGAGATTAGAACAACGAATTCCCAAGGTGGCGCAGTGGTTAAATGCAGCACTGCAGGCCACTGCTAGATCAGCAGTTCAGCGGTTCAAATCTCACCGGCTCAGGGTTGACTCAGCTTTCCATCCTTCCGAGGTGGGTAAAATGAGGACCCGGATTGTTGGGGGCAATATGCTGACTCTCTGTAAACTGCTTAGAGAGGGCTGAAAGCCCTATGAAGCGGTATATAAGTCTACTGCTATTGCTATTGCTATTAATTTATAATATACATTCATATTTCCAATTGACCATAATGTCACCAATCATCCAGAGTTCGAAGAATAGTTCTCCATTATTAATTATTAATTCATATAGTGGTTAAGTATTTCAAATCATAGGTATATCAATTGTTCATTACATCACCATTGGTCCGTTTAATATACAAAGATCTTTCTAATATAAAATGGTCACTACATAGAATTATACCAAAGTGTTCAAATCATCCCACTTATACATTTAGGTTTAGGTTTATGGTTTATTCGATTTATATGCCGCCCTTCTCCCAAGGACTCAGGGCGGCGTACAACATTAAAAGAAACATATAATACAAAAGTTAAGAAGAAATTAAACAGGATATCCCAAACCCAATTAAAATTGACAATGACACATTTTTTAAAAAAAGAATTCAAATTAAAATCAACAATGATCAATACTTTGATTGGTTTTGTTCAGGCCAGGCTGGCTTGCTGGAAAAGCCAACTTTTTAGGGTGCGTTGGAAGGACCGGAGGTCGGGGATTATACGAAGCTCCGGGGGCAGCTCATTCCAGAGGGAAGGGGCTCCCACAGAGAAGGCTCTCCCCCTGGTAGAGAGGGTGGGAGAGAGGACGGGAGGGAGGGGGAGAAGGAAGGGAGGGAGTGTATCGAGAGAGAGGAGTGGTAGAGGGGGAGGGGAAGTAGGGCAGAGGGGAATGATGGAGGGAAGATGGAAAATTGGAGGGGGCGAAAGAAAGGGTGTATGGAGGGTCGAAGAGCTACATTGGGTTTCTATTTTTGGGAGTATTATTGACAAGAGGAATGGCTGTGTTTATTGTTTAATGTTATATGGCCCCGGTTATGCACAGTATATATGTTGACTGTATGAAAATGAAAAATGGAAAATAAAAACACATTTACAAGGAGAAGGCTTTCCCCCTGGGGGTCGCTAGCCGACACTGTCTGGCCGACGGCACCCTGAGGAGGCCAACTCTGTGGGATCGCACTGGACGGTGGGAGGCTACCGGTGGCAGTAGGTGGTCTCGCAGGTACCCTGGGCCTAAGCCACGGAGCGCTTTAAAGATCATAATTAGTACCTTGAATCACACCCGGAAGACAACTGGCAACCAGTGCAGGCCGCCTAAAAGGGGTGTAACATGGGAGCACCTGGGTGCCCCCATGATAACCCGCGCAGCCGCATTCTGGACCAGTTGAAGCCTCCGGGTGCTCTTCAAGGGCAGCCCCATGTAGGGAGCGTTACAGTAGTCCAGCAAGAAAGGACGAGGGCACGAGTGACTGTGCACTTCATAACAATAACTATAACTTTCTATTACTACATGGAGTTTAGAGGAGGAAGAATTAGGGGAGTGGGGAGGCCCTGTCTCATTTTGGGGAAAACAGGGTAACACAAAACAACATGACGTAAGAGCAACGTAACGCGAGAGTCGGCGAAGCAGAAGCCGAGAGTACCTTGTTCACGAAGTAGAAGATGGCGTAGATGAGCACGTAGAAGGCGGATCCTCCGGACACCAGGAACGTCCTCCACCACCACCGGTAATCCTGCCAAAATGAGCAGAGCCACCTTTGGATTACAGGCACTCCTCGAGTTTAGAACCATTCGCTTAACGACCATTCGAAGTTGCGAAGGTGTTGAAAAAAAAGGGACTCGCGGATACGACCGCTGCGGCGTCCCCATGAGTTACATGATCCCAATTCGGGCGCCTGGCAACTGGCATGTATTTATGACGGTTGCCGCTTCCCGGGGGTCACGCAATGGCCGTTTGGGACCCTTCCGAGAATCAAAGTCAGGAGCCGTGGTGGTACAGTGGTCAGAGTGCAGGCTAATTCTGCCCACTGCCAGGAGTTTGATTCTGACTGGCTCCCGGTTGACTCGTCCTTCTGTCCTTCCAAGGTGGATAAAACGAGGACCCAGATTTTGGGGGGCAAAAGGCTGACTCTGGAAACCGCTCGGAGGGGGCTGGAAAGCACCGTGAAGCGGTAGGTAAGTCTAAGTACGATTGCTAAAGACAGATTCACATTATGCACCAAGGACCTCATAGGCCACTGCCTCTACCAGCGCCTCCAGCTTCTCCTCCTTCTCTCCACACACCCACTCCTTCTGGCACTGATGATGTTACCTAGTCAGTTCATGAAACGTCTGCAAGAAAACCACCCAGCTCAGAGAGCACCAAGGACCCCACAGTCGTTATCTTCCTCCTCCTCCCTGCAAACCCCACTCCCTTCTGGCACTGATGATGTTCCCTAGTTGGGTCATGAAACATCTGCAAGAAAACCACCAAGCTCAGAGAGCACCGAGGACTCCACAGTTGTTATCTTCCTCCTGCATTTCTTCTTCCTCCTCCTCCTCCTCCCCATCTTCCTCCTCCACCTCCTCCTCACACCCTACTCCCTTCTAGCCCTGATGATGTTCCCTAGTTGGGCCATGAAACGCCTGCAAGGAAACCATGAAGCTCAGAGAGCACCCCCACAGTGTTCCTTCCCTCCCTCCTTCCCTCCCTCCCTCCTTCCTTCCTTCCTTTCTTCGTTCGTTCGTTCCTTCCTTCCTTAATGATGTTACCTAGTTGGGTCATGAAACGTCTGCAAGAAAACCACCCAGCTCAGAGAGCACCAAGGACCCCACAGTTCTTCTCCTCCATTTCTTCTTCTTCCTCCTCCTCCTCCTCACCCCCTTCTCTTCTAGCCCTGATGATGTTCCCTAGTTGGGTCATGAAACATCTGCAAGGAAACCACGAAGCTCAGAGAGCACCAAGGATCCCACAGTCCTCCTCTTCTGCCCAACTTCGTTCTCTGCATCCCAATCAATAGACAGACTTAACAGAATAACTTTGTCAAATGTGCACTAATCGGCCTACATTAAAACGAAACTTTACACACACACACACACACACACACACACACACACACACACACCTCTCTGCAAGACCCAGAATGATCCCTGCACCTCAGAGGCCCGAGAGCCTGGGTGGGTCATAGAGCTGGGTTCCCCCAGAAATCTCCCACCCACCCCTGGCCTTCTCCCCCTTACCTCGGCACAGAGCTGGAAGTAGACCATGACGATGCTGATCTGGGAACAGGAGACCACCAGGATGATAAATACCAGGAACAAGAAGCCAAAGAGGTAGTAGAATTGATTCTCCCAGATGGCCTGAAAAACCGAAGAGGGAGAGACATTCGGTTATCACCTTGAAAGCCCTTTGTGGCACGGAACTGGGCTACCTGGGGAACCATCTCCCCCACCCCAATGGGAGCGGCTTGCCCCACTCTAGTGGAAGGAGCCTGCTGAGGTTCCAGCAGGCCAAGGAATTCTGGAAGGGTCTTTTCGGCTGTGGCCCCTGTCCTCTGGAACAGAATAGGACAGTAGGAAGGGGCCTTGGAGGTCTTCTAGTCCAACTCTCTGCTCAAGCAGGAGAGCCTATACCAGAGGCCTTCAAACTTGGCAACTTTAAGACTTGTGGACTTCAATCCCCAGAATTCCCCAGGGTTACTCTCTTGTAATCCCTTCCTCTGCAATCTCTCCACTTAGATCAGAGGTCTTCAAACTTGGCAACGTTAAGACTTTCTGGGAGCGAGATCCGTAGCCACCACCTTGGCCTCCAGGGAGGACCTTAAATCCTGTCTCCACTGGTTGGTCTGGGGTCCTGATGGGGCAGCTCCATGCTGGAGGTCCTTAGAGGATTAAATCCTCCCATTGCATGCTGGCTCCTATCTCAGCTAATTTTATTAATACAAGTAGTTCTCGACTTAGAGCCGTTGCGTTTAGTGGCCGTTCAAAGAATAGAATAAGAATAGAATAGAACAGTAGAATAGAATAATAGAATTAGAATAGAAAGAATAGAATTAGAATAGAATAGAACAGAAGAGAATGGAGAATAGAATAGAATTAGAATAGAACAGAGATAGAGAATAGAATAGAATTAGAATAGAATTAGAATAGAATAAGAATAGAATAGAGAATAGAATTAGAATTAGAATAAGAATAGAATAGAATTAGAATAAGAATAGAATAATAGAATAATAGAAAGAATAGAATTAGAATAGAATTAGAATAGAATTAGAATAGAATTAGAATAGTGCAGAGTAGAGTAGAATAGAATAGAATTAGAATAGAACAGAGTAGAATAGAATAAGAATAGAATTAGAATAGAATAAGAATAGAATAGGAGTAGAATAGAATAGAGAATAGAGTAGAATAAGAATAGAATTAGAATAGAATTAGAATAGCGCAGAGTAGAATTAGAATAGAATAAGAATAGAATTAAAACAGAACAGAGTAGAATAGAATAAGAATAGAATTAGAATAGAATAAGAATAGAATAGGAGTAGAATAGAATAGAGAATAGAGTAGAATAAGAATAGAATTAGAATAGAATTAGAATAGCGCAGAGTAGAATTAGAATAGAATAAGAATAGAATTAGAATAGAATAGAATAGAACAGAATAGAACAGAACAGAATAACAGAGTTGGAGGTCTTCTAGTCCAACTCTCTGCCTAGACAGGAAACCTTACACCACTACATACAAATGGTCTGAATGGGGTTGTAGGAAGCACCACAACTGGGTTGTGAATTGTGGGTCTGGGCAATGAATATTTTGCGTTAAGAGGCTCAAAGCAGCTGGGGGACGACCGGAGTGGGGTGGGGTGGGGGCCACAGGACTTACACTGAAAATGAAGAAAAGTTCGATAAACATGGCTCCGAAAGGCAGAATTCCAGCCATGAGGATCCTGGGAAGGAAGGAAGGGAGGAAGGCGAGAGAGTCATTATGGAGGCAGGAGATCTTGTTGGAACTGCGTCAACTGCTAATTTATTATCCCATTCTTTAAAAGGCAGGAGGCTTTCTTGAACTCAGCACCCAGCTAGGTAGAGTCAGGCTAGGAAAGCAACCCTTTCTACTCATTGTTAGATTTTTTAATTCCGCCGTTTCATGTATAGCTCCAGGTGACAAGCATCTCTCCTGTGCTCCCCTCCTCCTGTTTTCTCCACAACGACAACCCTGTGAGGTGGGCAGGGCCGAGAGAGCATGATCGGCCTGTCCAGCTTTCATGCCTACAGCAGGACTTGAACTCCCAATCTCCTGGTAATTGGCCCAAAGTTATCCAACCGTCTTTTGTGGCTAAGGCGGGACTAGAACTCCCACTCTCCTGGTCATTGGCCCAAAGTCACCCAATTATCTTTCATGCCTACGGCAGGACTAGAACTCCCAATCTCCTGGTCATTGGCCCAAAGTCACCCAATCGTCTTTTGTGGCTAAAGTGGGACTAGAACTCCCACTCTCCTGGTCATTGGCCCAAAGTCACCCAATTATCTTTCATGCCTAAGGCGGGACTAGAACTCCCTCTCTCCTGGTCATTGGCCCAAAGTCACCCAATCGTCTTTTGTGGCTAAAGTGGGACTAGAACTCCCTCTCTCCTGGTCATTGGCCCAAAGTCACCCAATTATCTTTCATGCCTACGGCAGGACTAGAACTCCCAATCTCCTGGTCATTGGCCCAAAGTCACCCAATCGTCTTTTGTGGCTAAAGTGGGACTAGAACTCCCACTCTCCTGGTCATTGGCCCAAAGTCACCCAATTATCTTTCATGCCTAAGGCGGGACTAGAACTCCCTCTCTCCTGGTCATTGGCCCAAAGTCACCCAATCGTCTTTCGTGGCTAAGGCGGGACTAGAACTCACTCTCTCCTGATCATTGGCCCAAAGTCACCCAGGCAGTTTTGATGCCTAAGCTGGAGCTACAACTCCCAGGCTCCTGGCCCTTAGGCCGTCCCCTGCAGCACTATCCCAAACTGGCTTTTTGTCTATGACAGTTATTCTACTTCCCGGCCCCAACTTGCAATCACGTCGGCCCCCTAAGACTCACCCAACGAACCGGTTCATGTACCACCTCTGCTCCGGGATCTGCCGTGGGATCTGATTGGTCCTCACGGGATTGTCGTAGGGCTGCTTGCGAAAGCCGAAGTAGTAGCCCAGGTACACCAGGGGCAGGGAAATGCCGAACCACATGCACAGCAGCGCCAGCATGGTGGGAAACGGGACCTGGAAAACGAGACGCCAATCCTCAGACAGCGGCCAGGCGGAGTCTCCCCCGCCAGCTACAAGCACCCCCCCCTCCTCCCTCAGACTGCTAGGAAAGGTTCAGGCTGTGGTTTTCTTGGCAAACCTGTTCTGGCCGAGGCTTCCCTGGTCCCAACAAAAACCCCTTTTATTAATTGGCTGTGAATTCTGCTCTTTCCCATCCAGGAGAGTCTTTCAAGGGAGGATTTACGGTCACAGACCTTATCTGGCTTGGAAAGCTGCCAGGCCGATCTCTGCAGAACTTGGCAAGGAGCCTCGGAGAGTCACGAACCAATTAAGGCAGTGGTCCCCAACCTTTTTATCGCCGCGGACCAGTCAGCCTTTGATAATTTTACCGTGGCCCGCTGAGCACGCGCAGGGGTGGGGGGGCGTTGTTCCCTCTCTTCCCTGGAGCCTTTGCGCACGGCCCAGGAGCTTTTGCGCACGGCCCAGGAGCCTTTGCGCTGCAGCGAACATCAGAAGCCCAAAGCAGCATATATAAGTCTAATAAATAAATATTGTGCCATTTTTTCCTGCAACAACAGTGATATTGGTTCATCTGAGAGCAAATGACCAAAATTACCCAGTGGACTTTTAGGTAAGGGACACCATTGATGGGGGGGTGGTGGTGTTTGATTTAAAAAAATTGTTTCACTTAACAAATGTGGCAAGAAAAATTGTAAAATGGGGCAAAACTCAATCAATTTCTCACTTAACAACATACATTTTGGGCTCAATTGTGGTCGTGCATTGAGGACTACCTGCACTTACCTTCAGTGTTACTTCATTCTACTGTAGCATTAAATTTCATATAGAACAAGCTTGTTCTTTCAGAATTGTGGAATTGTTATATAACTGTCTACCTTTAGAAAAGTTTCTCTTGAGTTAAACTCAGCTCCTATAATTTTATTGATGTGTCGTAATTTTCTTAGCAGTAGTATGAAAATTGTCATTGTTGCTTTTGGACAATTTTTAATATTTTACTATTAAATATACATTACTGAGATTCCCAGGTGGGTTCCCCTCCAATTATTAGCCAGGTTCAACCCTGCTCATCTTTTTGAGAGCAGGCAAAAACAGCCAGGTTACATCCCTACAAATTGAAAGCTCTCTCTCTCTATCTCTCTCCCCTCCCTTCCTGTCTCTCTGTCACTCTGTGTGTATGTGTGTGTGTGTGTCTATCTCTCACTCACTCACTTAATCACACACTCTGTGTGTGTCTGTCTCTCCCTCCCTCTCTATCACTCTATCCCTCTCCCCTCCCTTCCTCTCTCTGTCACTCTATGTGTATATGTATGTGTGTGTGTCTATCTGTTTCTCACTCACTCACTCACTCTGTGTGTGCATCTCTCTCTGTGTCTCTGTCTGTCTGTTTTTCTGTCTGTCTCTCCCTCCTTCCCAACCTGCAGATGGGCTCCGGACCAGTGGAGCCTCTTCCTTCTTTTTAACCAGGTGATCTTTATTAAGGCATAAAAATGAACCTTAATTAGAGGCTCAACAAAAGAAGCTGGAAAGAGATAATGAGATAATGGAGCCAAGAAGCTGAAACCTGGAACTGGAGAAAAACCTTTTCTATCCCCTTACCAGCCCATTCGGGAAGACGATCCCTCCCCCCGTGGATGGGTTCTAGACCAGCGGAGCCTCCCTGGACATCACAGCAGCAGCAGCCCCAAGTGTGCCGATCTCGGCGTTTTTCACATCGGGGCGTGCTGCAAGAGGGAGTGAGTGAAGACCGGGGATTCAGTAGAAAGGAAAGCAACTTTTTTTTTTAGCAATAGACTTATATACCGCTTCATAGGCCTTTCAGGCCTCTCTAAGCGGTTTACAGAGAGTCAGCATATTGCCCCCAACAATCTGGGTCCTCATTTTACCCACCTCGGAAGGATGGAAGGCTGAGTCAACCCTGAGCCGGTGAGATTTGAACCGCTGATCTGCTGATCTAGCAGTAGCCTGCAGTGCTGCATTTAACCACTGCGCCACCTTGGCTCTTCAACTTCAGAGCTACGGCTGGCGTTGGGCCAGCAAAGGCTTCCCACTGACCTCCCCCCCCTCCGAGTTCCTGACAGATCGAATTATTTCAGCAACAGCTTCCCCCACCATGGCGCCCAGCCTCCCCCTCGTACGTCACCTCCGCTCCGTTCTCCAGCAAGCCTCATGGGGTTTTTTGCCTTTAGGAATAAGAATGTTTAAAAGGCTTTTTTTTTTAAGTGCGCTCCCTGGCTCCCCGCTCCAATCTCGCCCGCCCAGTTCCCAGACCCTCTCTTTGGAAAAAGTTATCCAGCAGCCTCTGGCGAGGTGTTTTCCCCGCCCCACTCGGGCGCAAAGCAAATAAAGCAAATAAAATATAAAATGCTGGTTTACCTTTCTCTGCTGCTTCTCTCCCTGGCTGGAGCCAAGAGGAGATCCCTGTCCTAGTCTTCCTGCTGCCCTCGTGGCATGGGCAAAACGGACGGTACTTTGTACCGGGAACTCCGGGAAGGTCCTTTGGTGGCAGCCCCCGGCCGCTGCAGCGATCATGGCCCCCGGCTGCTGCGCGGCCCGGTGCCAGGTACTCCACGGACCGGCAACGGTCCGCGGACCGGGGGTTGGGGACCACTGAATTAAGGGAACTCATGGTCTCCTGCAAACTCCACTCCCCTTTCGCTCCTCCTTTATGTCCTCTGGGAGGGGCCATTCATCATCCACCTGTGGCCTTACTCCCAAGTCAACCCGTTCTTTAGCTGTTCCCTTCATATGGCCACTCTCCTCATGCGCACACTGGGAACAGGCTCCAGCTGTTCCTCTGCCTCACTGATCTCTGACTCCGAAGGCAGCTGGTAACTGTCAGACGGCCCTGGCCCCCTCTCTGTCTCTGACACAGAGCCCTCATCGGAGCCTTCCCCAGACTCCAGGACTGGCCCCATCTTCCTCCCCAACCTCCTCACTCTCCGAATCAGCTGCCAGCTCCAATGGCCACTGGTGAGCCGCAACACTCGGTGTCGAGACATGCGAAATAGAGAAAATAAGCTTTTGCTGTCTAAAAAAAATAATGTATGGGACATAAGACAGAACAGAACTTCTTGGGGGTAGTTATATTCCCCCCTTCTGACCCCTGAACTTTGGGTGCCCTGCAATCATCCCCCATTTACGTCACTGCAGTCACATGTCCCCATTTTACGACATATTTTTGGCTGGAAACTGGCAATGACTCGTAGTTCTCGGCAAAAACAGCCCATCAATTCGCTTAATGACTGCGTCAATTGCTCATGGTCTCAGGAGCTCTCAGAGAGAGTGCAAATGACCAGATGACTGCAAAGAAAAAACGATCCATCCTGCCAGAATGGATGAGATGCGAAACGTCTTCCAGCAGAAACAAAGGAAATCCAGCTGCCTTTTGAGATTTCTCTGTCAGATCCCAAACACTCAGAGGAGTAAACCCCAGAGCAGGGAGGGAGTGGGGGGGTAGCAAGGAGAGGCTTACCGCTCCCGAGGAGTGTTTGCCCCAGATGAAACAATTCAGGACGAAGCATATCCCAAAGACGACCCCGGGATACAGCATGGCCGTCTGCGAGGGGAAAGAAGAAAGCAGGTTTAGTGGGCCTGCTTAATTCCTGTTTTGGTTGGAATAATCTTAACCTACCATCATTTGCAACAAGAGAATTCCTCTCCCTGTCCAAGCCCACTTAGACACCATCTTTCTGTCCTGACTGAAAGCCCCCTGTGCCCCCACCCCAAATCCCCCTCCCCCTCCCCATCCAGAGACAGCAGCTCCACTCACACAGAAAGCGCCTTTCTTCCACCGATGGCCTTTGAGTGTGCGGTATAAGCGGCCGGCCGAGAAGCCCCCGAAAACCCTACGCGCCGGGCAGGGGAAGGAAGAGAGCAGGGTTATCTCCTGTCCCTTTCCAGACTCCCCTCCTCCCCCCCAGTCCCAAAAGAAGAGGGGCTAGGCAGCAACTGGATACTCACCCCATGAACATGAAGAGGAAGCAGGCGGTGGTCATCAGGGCCCCCCGGCTGGAGGGGGACAGCATCCCCAGCATGGCCACAACTGGAAAGGAAGAGGGAAGCCTCAGGGCACAAAAGGCTGCTGGCCTTGGGGGTTGTATAAAGCCACCGGCAGGCTGGAATCTGTTCCCACGGTTTTAATCCTACTAGCAAGCCACCTGCCCTTCAAACGTGGCACGGAGAAGCTGGCATTTCAGGATATTTCTTTCCTTCCCCACTGGATGGTGAGGAAGAGAAGGATTTATATTCCTTGCAGGCAGCTGGTCATTTCTATCCTTTGCATCCAAGTGGCCTCAACGGCCCTCTCAAAGGATGCAAATGACCAGCTGTCTGCTGAATGGGGTGGGAGCAGGAATGGATTTCCACAGGGGGAAAATCGCAGACTACAGGAACCATTTGCACCACTCAGGTGACCCTGAGGACAGAGATAAACCTCCAAGTGGCCTCAAGGGCCCTCTCAAAGGATGCAAATGACCAGCTGCCTGCAAGGAGTATAAATCCTTCCCTTCCCCACTATATCCTGTCAGAGAGGAAGAAGCTTCTTGGGTGAGAAGTAAAACGGCTTCAAAAAAAAAAAAATCCAGTTGTCTCTTGAAAAAAAAACACCTTTGGGAGAACCGTGACCTGGATGATGGAGAATCTCTATAAACTTTTAGCTATGCAATTTGGGATGAAGACCCCTGGAATGGGGTGGGATTAGGAATGGACTTCCATAGGAAAAATTGCAGGCTACAGGAACCATTTGCACCACTCAGGTGACCCTGAGGACAGAGATAAACCTCCACGTGGCCTCAAGGGCCCTCTAAAAGGATGCAAAGGACCAGCTGTCTGCAAGGAGTATCAATCCTTCCCTTTCCTCACCATCCGGTCAGAGCTGAAGAAGCTTCTCGGATGAGAAGCGAAACGTCTTCGAAAGAAAAAACAAGAAAGTCCAGTTGTCTCTTGGAAAAAAAAAAGCACCTTTGGGAGAACCAGGACCTCGATGATGGAGAATTAGAATAAGAATAGAATGTAGAACACAGAGAATAGAATAAAATAGAATAGAGCAGAATAGAATTTAAAATAATTAGAATAAAATAGAATTAGAATTAGAATAGAATAGAATAAAATAGAATAAGGAATAAAGAATGGAATGGGAGAGGAGAGGAGAGAAGTGAATAAGGAATAAAGAATGGAATGGAATGGAATAGAATAGAATAGAGCAGAATAAAGCAGAATAGAATTTGAAATAATTAGAATAAAACAGAATTAGAATAGAATGGAATGGAATAGAATAGAATAGAATAAGGAATAAAGAATGGAATGGGAGAGGAGAGGAGAGAAGTGAATAAGGAATAAAGAATGGAATGGAATGGAAGAGAATAGAATAGAATAGAATAAAGCAGAATAGAATTTGAAATAATTAGAATAAAACAGAATTAGAATAGAATGGAATGGAATGGACTAGAATAGAATAGAATAAGGAATAAAGAATGGAATGGGAGAGGAGTGGAGAGGAGAGAAGTGAATAAGGAATAAAGAATGGAATGGAATGGAATAGAATAGAATAAAGCAGAATAGAATTTGAAATAATTAGAATAAAACAGAATTAGAATAGAATGGAATAAAATAGAATAAGGAATAAAGAATGGAATGGGAGAGGAGAGGAGAGAAGTGAATAAGGAATAAAGAATGGAATGGAATGGAATAGAATAGAATAAGGAATAAAGAATGGAATGGAATGGAATAGAATAGAATAAAGCAGAATAAAGCAGAATAGAATTTGAAATAATTAGAATAAAACAGAATTAGAATGGAATGGAATAGAATAAGGAATAAAGAATGGAATGGGAGAGAAGTGAATAAGGAATAAAGAATGGAATGGAATAGAATGGAATAGAATAAGGGAACAGAACAAGAAAGAATAGAATCGGGATATGGAATGGAAAAGAATAGGACTAGAGAAGAGAAACAGAACAGAGAAAGGCAGAAGGAGGAGGAGGAGGAGAAGGAAGAGAAGGAGGACGCACAGGCTCAGAGAGGGGTGTGGGAGCCAAGAGGGCCACTGGGAGAAAAGGAAGGCTTGAGCTGGGGTTTAGAGGAAAGAGACGAAGGAGCATCATCCTGCTTGCGTTCCTAGAAGCAGCGCCAGCGCATCTGTTGGTCAAGGGAGAGCAGGCAGGTGTGGCTGGAGGAGGAGGAGGAGTCGAGCGGGCCATTTTGTGCCACCAGGAGAGGCTGCGCATCAAGGCCTCCCCTGCCCCCCCTCGGCTTCCCACGCGGGGAAAACGCTGGCGCCCACTGGGGCCGTACTCACAGATAACGATCAGGATCATGCAGAAGAGCTGGATGCCAGAGCCCAGGAGGGAGCTGAGGATCATGGGGTACTGCGGCGGCCGGAAGACGTCCCCGTGCACCAGTTTCCACCCCGACTCCTCCATGGTGTCCTCCTGCAAAGGGGGGGGGGGAGAAAGGGGGCCACACGATGAGACAGCAGCCTACGACAAATCTCCCCCATTTTACACAGACACACAAACACAACACACACACACACACCTGTGGCAATCCAGCCTGCCTGCCCCTGAAGCAACCCTTCCTTGCAAGAAACAGGGGACGTTTTGTTTAGAGACTCCCGAACTGGATTCGAACCTTGGCTGGGGGGGGGGTTGGACTAGATGACCTACAAGGCCCCTTCCAACTCTGTTAATCTGTAACGCCCAAGGCACGCAGCCCTTGACTTACAGCCACTCACACAGTGACCACGGAAAGTACAAGAGACACCCCCCGGCCCCGGAAGTAGAGGTAGTCCTCCACTTACAACTGTTCTGCTTAGCGACTGAAGTTACAACGGCACTGGGGAAAAAGGCGCTTACGGCCATTTGTCACGGCAACGACCGGCGCTTGGTAACCGACTCGTATTTATGACGTGATCAACTTTTGTGACCTCCCGACAAGCAAAGTCATTGGGGAAACCAGATTCCCTGGTTAAAGGCGGCTTCAGTACTTTGGGGTCCAGTTCTGAAGTCCCAACAACTGTCCAGATGTTGCTTTTCAGGCACACGGCCACCAGCCGGCTTTCGCCTCCACAGGCAGCGTCTCACAGTTACGTGACCGAGAGGTTTATGATGTTTTCGCCAAAGACAGTTCATAGGTGGTTCTCAACACAGGACCGCAATGGAGCCCAACGTTTCCATCGTTAAGCGTGACAGAGGTAAAGTGAGCTCTGCCTGGTCTTACCACTTTTCTTGCCACCGTTCTTAAGCAGATCACTGTTTGGTCGTTAAGCGAATCCAGCTTCTCCCGTTGGCTTTTGCTGGTCGGAAGCTGGCTGGGAAAGTCACAAATATGAGTCGGTTGCCAAGTAGCAGCCAGATTTGGATTGCGTGACAATGGTTGTGTGAAGATTGGTCATAAATCAGGGTGTTTTTTTCATTGCCTTTGTTCATTTCAAATAGTCACTAAATGAAACGTTGTAGACAGAGGACTGCCTGCACTTCCGGCTATCAGCAAAAACACCCCATAGCGAACCATGAGCTGCTTAACGACCGCAGTGTTCATTTAACGGCTGTTGCAAATAGGCTGTAAAAACGTATCAGTCATATAGGTGATCCCCTTTTATGATTGTCATGACATACAACTATTACAGTCGTTAAGTCGAGGACCACCTGCGCATTCGTTCATTCCAAATTCCTAAGGGTCTCTCTCTTTCTCTTTCCTTCCTTTTCTCTCTCTTTCTTTCTCTTTCTTTTCCTCTTTCTCTTTCTCACTTTCTGTTTTTCTTTTTCTCTTCCTCCACTCTGTCTCTCTCTCTCATAGTGCTGGTCATTAACCTAAGGAACTCGCTGCTACAAGACACAAGCTCTTTCCACCTCAAAAGGTAAAGGTTTCCCTTGCACATATGTGCTAGTCGTTCCCGACTCTAGGGGGCGGTGCTCATCTCCGTTTCAAAGCCGAAGAGCCAGCGCTGTCCGAAGACGTCTCCGTGGTCATGTGGCCGGCATGACTCAACACCAAGGCCGCACGGAACGCTGTTTCCTTCCCACCAAAGGTGGTTTCCTATTTTTCTACTTGCATTTTTGACCTGCTTTTGAACTGCTAGGATGGCAGAAGCCGGGACAAGTCACGGGAGCTCACTCCGTTACGCGGTGGTGCTAGGGATTCGAACCACGAACTGCCGACCTTTCTTAACCATTGAGCCACAACGTCTGTCTTAAAACCAAAGCCGGAATGCAGGAAAATCCTTCCTTCCGTTGCTGCCTCCAGGTGATGGCCTCGGATTCAAGAGACGCCAGTTCTCCCGGGGAGGGCCACCACCCCCCAGCCCCTCCCTCAAAGCACTTTTGGAACCCCCCGAGAAGGAGCCCCATCAAAGGTGAACGTACAATATCGTCTTCCTTGTTGTAGTTGGCGATGTCTTTCCGGAGAGTCCGGATGATGATCATGCTGAGAATCCCTGCAAAAAAAAGGGAAACCAAGATAAGAGGAAGCCGGCTTGATTTCCCCGTATGAGCTTTCGTGGCTTTGCAGCCATGTGTGTCTGTGTGATGGGGGGGGGGCAATTCTGCAGCTTAACGGTCCATCCCAAAGGCCCCTCCCTCACACACGTTCTTTAGGGAATGGATTTAGCATGTCTGTCTGCCTATCGCAGTGTTTCTCAACCTTGGCAACTTGAAGATGTCTGGACTTCCAAGTCCCAGAATTCCCCAGCCAGCGAACGCTGGCTGGGGAATTCTGGGACTTGAAGTCCAGACATCTTCAAGTTGCCAAGGTTGAGAAACACTGGCCTATCGAGCCCTTCCCGGGGGACCTGGGATAGGCAGATGTGAACGTTTGAAGGGGGTTAAAAAAAAAATCTCGTCTCCAGGGATGGAAGCTGCTCCGAGTAAAACGTCCGTTGGCAACTGACTGATGGGAGAATTTGTCAATGCTGCTCGTTTACGCTTGATAGTATTATTCTCTCCGTCGCACTACAAGTTCTTAGGACCGGAGACAAATTCCCTTGGCCCAATGAAGGTGCCCGGGTCAAATCAACCCGGTTCAAGTGCGCCTGATTTCCTTCTCACCGGAAAGGAAGAAGACCACCACCACGGAATTCACAATGGAAAACCAATGGATCTGCACGTCGCTCATGGTGAGGTAAGTGTCCCATCGGGAGGCCCACTTGACGTCGCTCTCCTGCAAAACAAAGAGTGGGGGGGGGGGGGAGGAGGGATGAGCTGTATGGGAAGGGGCTCTGCCATAGGTTGGCCCAGCAGCCTTTCCCGATTCAGGGACGGCTGCTTCAACGGGTACCCGCAAAGCTCTTCCCAGCATCCTTTTCCTCTGAGGGGAGGCTCCCCGTCATGCCTGCAAGCCATCTTTTCCTTTTGGAGTTCAGGCCTGCCACACTTCCCACTGTGGGAAAATGGGAGAGTGGGATTGTACGGAGCGAGATGATATGCAGCCATAACAACATTCTTCTTAGAAACTCAAGGTCATCTTTTGTCTCTGCACCTGGCCGGAACTGGATGGGTGGAAGCTGCCAGCGTGGCAGTGGGAGATTGGACCATGGGATGGGGGAAAGATCTTGTGTGGCCTACTGCCACACTCCTCCCAACGGCCGGTAAGATCCCACAGGGTGGGCCTCCTTCAGATGCCGTCAGCCAGACAATGCCGGCTGGCGGCTCCCCGGAGGAGGGCCTTCTCTGTGACTGCTCCAACTTAGGCGTAAGAGCCGGCTGGGTGACTCTCAGCCAATCACCGGGAGACGGTGAGTTCTAGTTCTACATTAGGCGTAAGAGCCGGCTGGGTGACTCTCAGCCAATCACCGGGAGACGGTGAGTTCTAGTTCTACATTAGGCGTAAGAGCCGGCTGGGTGACTCTCAGCCAATCACTGGGAGACGGTGAGTTCTAGTTCTACATTAGGCATAAGAGCCGGCTGGGTGACTCTGAGCCAATCACCAGCAGATGGTGAGTTCTGGTCCCTCCTTCGGTATAAAAACCAGTTGGGTGACTTTGGGCCAATCAAACACTCTCTCTCTCTCTCTCAGCCCAACCCACCTCGCAGGGTCGTGAGGAAAATGGGAGGAAAGGAGGAGCATTAGCTATGTTTGATCCCTGGAGTTAATTCTAGAGCAGTGTTTCTCAACCTTGGCCACTTGAAGATGTCTGGACTTCAACTCCCAGAATTCCCCAGCCAGCATTTGCTGGCTGGGGAATTCTGGGAGTTGAAGTCCTGACATCTTTAAGTTGCCAAGGTTGAGAAACACTGTTCTAGAGTAATGGAGGCAGGATGAAAATCTCTTCCCCAGCTCCCGTACTCACCTCCCAGTGCACAGAATATGTGAAGAAAAGCTCATTGGCCTTATTGGGGTCGATTTCCTGAGCGGAGGCGCTGGCAGCTTCGGGCAGGACACACACGCCTTTCTCGTCGGCCTTCATATCTGTGGAGCAAAGGAGAGGGTTCAGGATGACCAAAGGATCCGATCCAGGTGAATCCAAGACTTCCTCAAAGCATCTCGCCCAACCGGCAACGCTGCCTCATCCAGTCCTTGATGGGCCAGTGATGGAGAAAAATTTGGGCTCAGAGCATCCAAAATTCGGCAAATGCCTGACTTGATTCTGCTAGGGCTCTCGGGGGTGTCAAACTCAATGCCTGCGGGCTGGATTCGGCCCGTGGGGTGCTTAGACCTGCCTGAAAACAGCAAAGGATCGGCCCGCAATGCCTCTGCTGGTGAAAAGGAGCTTATACCGTATTTTTTGGAGTATAAGACGCACCTTTCCCCCCCAAAAAAAGAGGGCGAAAAACTGGATGCATCTTATACACTGAATATAATATTTTTGGCCTCCTGAAACCCTGCCCTCTTCCCAAAAATGGACGTGCAGAGGCTTTAGGAGGCTTCCAGATTGCTCCTGGGGGCTGGGGAGGGCAAAAATGAGCAGAAAATTGGCAATTTTTTGCTCAGTTTGGGTGGGGGGCAGCCCCCAGGAGCACTTTTCAGGCCTCTCAAACTTTCTGCATGCCCCGTTTTTCACAAAAAAAACGAGGCATGCAGAGGGTTTGGGAGACCTGCAGCGTGCAAAAACTTTTTTTTTTAAATGTACCTCTTCAAAATCTTGTTGCGTCTTATACTCCGAAAAATACAGTAGTTAGATATAGCCAAACACAAAAATAGTTTCCTGTGGGAACCAAGGACGTTCCCACAGGTGGCTGGAAGGAGGAGGAGGAGTCCCGTCTCCAGGCAAACCAGCTAGCACCTTGATTGGGCAATGTGGCAGATTGTTTGGGGAAAGGGGGAACTTTCACTTTTTAACCAGGTGAAAAACCACAGGAAATCTCATGAGTCAGTTTTCACCAGCTTGTGCCAATATGATGGAGCCGGGGTGGCGCAGTGGTTAGGGTGCAGCACTGCAGGCTGCTTCAGCTGACTGTTATCTGCAGTTCGGCGGTTCTAATCTCACCGGCTCAAGGTTGATTCAGCCTTCCATCCTTCCGAGGTGGGTGAAATGAGGACCCAGACTGTGGGGGCGATATGCTGACTCTGTAAACCGCTTAGAGAGGGCTGAAAGCCCTATGAAGCGGTATATAAGTCGAACTGCTATTGCTATGATACCTCGAATAGGAAATGTTTTTTGTCTGCCTTAGGAATTCCGCTTTCTATGGAGTTCTTAGTTGGAACCCTGACACCTGGCAGGAAAGGTCATGAGGGAAAACTCGCTTAACCCCTGCCTCACTTAGCGGCTGAAATTTTGGGCTCAGCTGTGGACATAAGCCGAGGACTACCTGCGTGGGATCAGGGCAGCTCAGACCCAAGCGAGAAGAGCCGCCAGCCCTCTTACCTGCTAGGGCGATGCTCTGCGGGATGACCTCGAAGCGGACCACCCGGTAGGTGGGCTCCTGATTCTCCTCCACCTCCTCCCGGTGGTAGTAGAGGATGAAGGACAGGTGGTTGTGGAGGAAGAACTGGAACAGACGACACGGAGATACGCATTAGAGAGCCCGGAACATGGGAAGGGGGCAACTCATGGCAATCAGACAATTTAATTCAATGTATTTTTCAGAGTATAGGATGTACCTTTCCCCCCCAAAAAGGGGGTGAAAATCTGGGTGCGCCTTATACACTGAATACAGCATTTTTGGCCTCCCGAAACCCCTTCTCCAAAATGGCCGTGCAGAGCCTTTAGGAGGCTTCCAGAGTGCTGCTGGCGGCTGAGGAGGGCAGAAATGAGTGAAAGCAGGCCTGTTTTTCACAAAAATGGGGGTGTTTTTGCCCTCCCAAGCCCCCAGGAGCACTCTGCAGGCCCCCCACACTCTCTGCATGCCCTGTTTCTCCCTCCCCACAAAATGGGCCCATTTTAAAGAAAAATTTTGCTCAATTTTGCCCTCCCCAGCTCCCAGGAGCTCTCTACAGGCCCTCCCATACCCTCTGCACGCTCCGCTTTTTGCAGAAAATGGGGTGTGCAGAGGGTTTGGGAGGTCTGTAGAGTGCTCCCGGGGGGCTGGGGAGGGCAAACCCCCCCCCTTTTTTTAAAAAATGACCTCTTCAAAATCTTGGTGCGTCTTATACTCTGAAAAATATGGTATTTAAAATAAATAATATAACCTCTTTCTTTTTTTCTTTTGTCTCAATATATTTTAGACTGTGTTTGTTAAAAATCTATACCGTGTACGGGCTCTGGGAAGTCAGGGGGGGGCGAGGGAGGTGGGATGTTGGGGGAGAGGGTGGAGGGGTACATATTAGGCTAGACAAAAATTTGGTGGCTAAGTCGAGGACTACCGAGAATCAAGGGATAGAGCGAAAGACAACATCCGTCATTCGTTAATGGCTCCCACTCCCCACCCACCCCCCAAAAATGATTCCTGGTATCCCTACCCTGTTCTTCTCCATGAACCCAAGTCGGTAGCCATGTTCGAACTGAAGGTCTCGTTCCTTGTTCTTCTCTTCCTCTTCACGGTTCGAGTAGAATTCCAGCCTCGTGGCCACCGGCAAGTTGTCGGCAATGCTGCAGGGACAAATCCTGGGGAGTCAGACCCACTGCCTCCCCTTCTCTCCAAAGCCCTCCCCCCCCCCCCGCGGCCCCACTGAAGGCAAGGCAGACCCACCCACCCACCCACTCTGGCTTGTCTAGAGGTCAAAAGGACTCACAGGTGAACATAATACTCCTCCTGGATCCGTTCCACCACCAGTTGGCTTTTCTCCTTCGTCAACACAACGGGCTTGTTTGGGTGGTCGCACAACACCTCGCACTTCTTTTCTACGTTCATGGAAACCTGGAAAGGCGTGTTGACAATGCGGTCCCCTCTCAGGACCTCACCTGTGTGCAGGGCAGGGCGGGGGAGCGTTGTTGAGGGAGGGGGGGGGAAGAAAAGAACTATTCAGAGAAGTAAAGGCTTACGGGCAAAGAAAACAGTTATCTGTTCTGTCCCCCACCTTCACGGCTTGTTAACAAACGCAGGCAGGCAACTTAAAAGGAAGTCTTTCTTTATCAGTTCTCAGTTCGAACTGGCTTCGAGCCCAGAAATAACATAAATACAAGTCTCCGACAAGAATTCAAAACAAAAACTCTTACAAGCACTGCACTTCTTCCACCGTCTCCACGAATCAGGTTTACATGAAACACCAAAGCACTTATCCAAGTGTAACAAGCATAAATCACGATTAATACTCAAGCAATGTTGTACCAAACCAGGAACACACGAAGGAACGTTGGCTCCAGCCACTAGGGCGTGGCAGCATCCGTCCTTTTATCTCCAAACTTCCCTCAAACCCGCTCCCAGCTGCATAATGAATCTTGATCCCGAAAGGACTCACAGCAGACATCTGCTGAGTCACAGCAGTTATCAATGCAAATATATTTAGTGTACTTATAAGTGCAAAAATAAATGTGAAATAAAAGTATTGGCAGGCGGCCCTGAAGTCCAAAAAAAGGAAAATATGGCTTTATTTATTTTTCTTTTAGCAACCCTGTCACGGGTAGTCCTTGACGTACAACCACAATTGTTAAGTGAGACATTTGTTAAGTCAGTTCTGCCCCATTTTGCAACTTTCCTTGCCTCAGTTGTTAAGTGAATCACTGCGGTTGATAAGTTAGTAAACCGGTGGTTAAGTGAATCTGGCTTCCCTATTGATTTTGCTTGTCAGGAGGTCGCAAAAGCGGATCGCGTGACCTCAGGGACACAGCAAGTCGTAAATATGAACCAGTTTCCAAGCGTCTGAATTTTGATCACATGATCGCGGGGATGCTACAAAGGTTGTAACTCTGAAAACCGGTCCAAGGTCACATTTTTCAGTACCGTTGCAACTTTGAACGGTCATTCAATGAACTGTTGGAAGTCGAGAACTCCCTATAATCCCCTTTTATGGGATTGGAGTGAGGGGGCGACTGAATGGAGCTGAGCATTGACTGGCCGGATGCCCTTCCTGATGCCTATTGCGAAGGTCACAGCAGATATTTTCTCTTTGCGCTCTGATAGAGAAGCATCTGTCGCTGGCTAGGATTGAACTCTCTACCTTCTGAGTGGGAGGCGAGCGACTTCACCTCTAGGCCCCCGTGCCGTTCAGCTATAAATGAAACTATATTTAACATATTTATCAATATATAAATACATTTATACATTTTGTAAGTATATAAATAAATAAAAATGCATTTATGTATCTGTTTAGAGCCAAACCAATATTTCTGGGGCCCTGATTGGTGCAGAGAAAAGACAGAAACTTTACCTGGGCTTAACCCCTCCAACAGGGTCTCTAAATCCTGACCAGCCCAAGGTTGACTCATCCTTCCGAGAGGGGTCAAATGAGGAGCCAGATGGTTGGGGGCAAGAGGCGGACTCTGTGAACCGCTTAGAGAGGGCTGTGAAGCAGTATGGAGTAGTATACAAGCCTAAGTGCTACCCTATTGCTGGTTCTGGAGGTGTCAATCTTCAGGGCCACCAAACCAGAGGTGCCGGGACATGGACAGGAGGGAAGGTAGAAGGCTGTTCTAGGGGAAGGAGGACCGGGGCCTTACCTAAATTTTCAGCTTTGTATTTGATGTTGAGCGGCCGACAGAAGGGCAAGGAGTAATACTCGTAAGGTAACTGCGTCCGCGAACTGGTCAGTTTCACAGCCTGGAAAAAGAGAGAGAGAAAGAGAAAGAGATGTTCCGAATGCCTGCACTGAGAAGATCCCGGTGGATTCATGACAAAGGCCACATCCTGCCCGGATCCTCCTCCTTTCGCCCCCAAAATAAAGCCTGCTGTTTAGAGACAAAACATTACAGATTATGGTGAGACAGACTATTATTGTCTATCTCACATATTCGCTCATAAGCACAATCTACGATGCTGCTAATCACCCCAAATTACGGGCATTTGTGGTTTTTAGAGAAGAAAAACTTCCTGCAGCATTTGGCCTCATAGATTCAAAAAGGATGAAATAAGGAAAAGGGTAGGAAATATTCTCCACGTATAGTGGGTACGAGGAAAGAAATTCTGAGAACAGAACTACTCAATCGTGAAAAGATCCAGCATCCTTAATAACAAGAAAACCACCTTGATTGACAGGGAATGGAATCTACCACAGGGGTGTCACTCAAGGCCCGTAGGCCGGATCCGGCCCGCAGGGTGCTTAGATCTGGCCCACAGTGCTTCTGCCAGTGGAAGGAAGGAGAATGAAGGAGGAAGGAAAAAGAAGGGAGAGAGGGAGGAAATGGAAGGGAAGGAAGAGGGAAGGGAGGGGAGGGAGGGAAGGAGAATGAAGAGGGAAGGAAAAAGAAGGGAGAGATGGAGGGAGGGAGCAAAGGAAGGAGAGGAGAGGGAGGGGAGGGAAGAGAAGGAAGAGGAAAGGGAGGGGAGGAAAGGAAGGAAGAAAGGAAGGAGAATGAAGAGGGAGGGAAAAAGATGGGAGAGATGGAGGGAGGGAGCAAAGGAAGGAGAGGAGAGGGAGGGAAGGGAAGAGAAGGAAAAGGAAAGGGAGGGGAGGAAAGGAAGGAAGAAAGGAAGGAGAATGAAGAGGGAAGGAAAAAGAAGAGAGAGATAGAGGGAGGGAGCAAAGGAAGGAGAGGAGAGGGAGGGAAGGGAAGGGAAGGAAGAGGGAAGAAAAAAGAAGGGAGGAAAGAAAGGAAGGGAGGAAAGGTTATAATGTGAGGGAGGGTCTGAGGTAAGTCCTGCCTTAGCACTTGGCCACTACAGGTGCCCCCCACCCTGAGTGATGTCAAGCTGGCCACACCCTGGCCACACCCACCCTGCTCCCTTCCCCCGAGATCAAACATAACCCTGATACGGCCCTCAATGAAACCGAGTTTGACACCCCTGGTCTAGCATATCTGAAGGGTGCCAGATTGAAGGAAACTCACTCAAGACCCTTCCCATATTTTTACCACACCATCCCTGTGAAGGGAACTTCTAGTCCTCCAAGGTCCCTTCCAACTCTGTTATTCTGTGTTTTTGCATCTCGGTACAATTCTTTTTCATTTTAGATTCCTTCCCCAACCAGCCTTACAACCACAGTGAGTCAGGACAAAAATAGTTTCAGGTGAACACCTGTAAATTCCCCCAGGGGGGCGGCTTAGCAAAGGTAAAACTAAGCAGGTGAAAGTGTCATCAGGTGAAGGAATCTTTCCCCACAGCAATTAAAACCATTTGACAGGGCTTAACCGGTGAGGCTGCTTGCTAAGAGTCAGAAATTCAGATAAAACAAATCCTTAGCGCTTGGTGTATAATCAGAGGCACGGAATCGAAATCAATCTGAAGTATCCGTCGCGCTTTATAAAGCCTTAGTAAAGGCCACACCTGGAATATTTTGCATCCAGTTTTGGTCCCCGCGTTCCAAAAAAGATGTTGATAGATTTTGGAAAAAGTTCAGAGAAGAGCAACAGGAGCAGCCAAAAAGAAAGAGGGAGGGGGAGAAGAAGAGGAAGGAGGAGGAGGAGGAGGAGGAGAAAGAAAGAAAGAAAGAAAGAAAGAGAGAGAGGGAGGGAGGGAGAGAGAGAGAGAAAGAAAGAAAGAAAGAAAGAGAGAGAGGGAGGGAGGGAGGGAGAGAGAGAGAGAGCGAAAGAAAGAAAGAAAGAAAGAAGGAAAGAAAGAGAGGGAGGGAGGGAGGGAGAGAGAGAGAGAGAGAGAGAGAGAGAGAGAGAGAGAGAGAGCAAAAGAAAGAAAGAAAGAAAGAAGGAAAGAAAGAAAGAAAGAAAGAAAGAAAAGCAGCCGCCAAAAAAGCTAATATGATCCTGGGTTGTATAAACAAGAGGCATAGAATCAAAATCACGTGCTGCTTTAGAAATCCTTAGTAAGGCCACACCTGGAATATTTTGCATCCAGTTTTGGTCCCCACGTTACAAAAAAGAGGTTGAGACTTTGGAAAAAGTGCAGAGAAGAGCAACTAAGAGGATTAGAGGACTGGAGACTTAAAACATACCAAGCATGGTTGCAAGATTTGGGGTTGGCTAGTCTAGAGAAAAGAAAGACGAGAGAGGACACGATAGCAGCCTTCCAGTATTTGAGGGGCTGCCCCAAAGAAGAGGGGGGGGGTCAACATCCTATTCTCCAAAGCCCCTGAAAGTAGGAGAAGCAACGGATGGAAACTAATCAAGGAGAGTAGCAACCTGGAATTAAGGAAAAACTTCCTAACAGTGAGGACAATTAACCAGTGGAACAGAAGTTGCCTCCAGAGGTTGTGAATGCTCCATCATTGGAGGTTTTCAAGAAGAGACTGGACAGCCAATTGTCTGAAGTGGCATAGGATCTCCTGCTTGAGTAGGGGGTTGGATTAGAAGACCTCCAAGGTCCCTTCCAGCTCTACTCTGATTAAAAGGAATGGAACACTTCTGCATGTAACAGCCCATCCCTGTGAGCCGAGGTGGCGCAGTGGTTAAATGCAGCACTGCAGGCTACTTCAGCTGATTGCAGTTCGGCTGTTCAAATCTCACCGGCTCAGGGTTGACTCAGCCTTCCATCCTTCCGAGGTGGGTAAAATGAGGACCCGGATTGTTGTTGGGGGAGATATGCTGACTCTGTAAACCGCTTAGAGAGGGCTGAAAGCCCTAGGAAGCAGTATATAAGTCTAACTGCTATTGCTATTGCTATCTTGCGCGGATCTATTGGGACAGTTACTCCCGGTATTTTCCAGTTTCTACTCACACTCGTACGGGCATTTTAAGAACTGCAGCCCTCTTAATTAAATGAAAATGGTGGTATGGTGATAGTAAAATATATAATTTTTTTAACATATACAATTTAAACTGAATGGAATATATGTGATTGTGGAAGGAACGCACGAAATGTACTTGTGAACCAATGGATACGCTTTCTACAAGATGTAATGAAAGATGATTCTTTTTTTGTGTGTTTTTTTCTGTAATAAAACTAATAAAAAAATTTCCAAAAAAAAATAAAAAATAAATGTACATCAGATATGCAAAATACTTGTGATGGTATTTGTAGTTGCTTGAATGTTCAAGGGATGCCTCAAGGAGTATTACTGCTGATGTTAAAGCTATATTGACAAAACATCTGAGAATAAATTGTAATGACTTTGAAAGTGTATACTTTGGAGTATTTCTGCATTAAATGTCACCCACATGAATTGTAAAACTGCTATACATTAAAAGATCCATTTGGGGGGGGGGGGAAGAACTGCAGCCCTCTGCAGAGAGGAAAATTTATTTTTTCTTTCTTTCTCGTGGGTGATGACAAACTGGCACAATCAGATCTGATTGATTGATTGATTGATTTCATTTATATGCCGCCCTTTTCCCCGAAGGGGACTCAGGGCGGCTCACAATTCAGTCAGGGAAGGGGTACAGACAGGGGGTAAAAAAACGAACATAACAGTACACAATTTAAAAACACACAACAACCATACCATTCGAGAAGGGGGGCAGGATTCTAAAAGGGGTCAAATTCTGCAGGGCGTGAAATTCAGGGCCGTCTTACCTTGATTTCTACAGGAGCATTCCGGTGAAAATTGATGGGGGCCACTCCTGGCACGTAGAAGCAACTCACCCCATGCCACAGGAGGAAGAACGGGCACGTAAGCCTCTGCCAAGACAAAAAGCGAACATCTGTCACCAGGGAAAACCGCTGTTCAGAATAGGAAGCATTCAAGAACGATCGTCCGCTTTAGGTATTTATTTAACACGCGGCATAAAGCGCACGGATAAGAGTAATAAAAGTTATACAGAAGGGGCACATGATGCTATGGTGCACGTATGATGGAAGTATGTACCCAATTGTGTACGGTACGAGGAACTCGTGTACCAGTTACAGGTTACATTTTAAAATACGTTGATTCGTGGAAACACAGTAAGATCTGATGAAGGAGAATCTTTGTAGCGCAGGGTTGACATGAGGGGTCCTTGGTGGTCTCCGAGTTTCTTTTCTTGCAGATGTTTCATGACCCAACTAGGGAACATCATCAGTACTACAGGAAGGAAGTGGGACTGGAGGAGGAGGACTGTGGAGTCCTTGATGCTCTCTGAGCCTGGTGGTTTTCTTGCAGATGTTTCATGACCCAACTAGGCAACTTCATCAGTGCTAGAAGGGAGGAGGGTTTGCAGGGCGGAGGAGCCTGTCTTAGCTTGGGGAATTGGAGGGGAGAGTCTTGTGATGCCGGAGGGGAGGACATACTCTGTGCAAGGGCCAGAGTAGAGTAGAAACATGGGCAGAGCAATGTTGCAGAGGTAAATTCCTAAACTGTTTGTCCATTTTAGAGCAGGGGATTTCAACCTCAGCAGCTGTAAGATGGGTGGACTGTGAGGAAGAGGAGGAGGAGGAGGGGGAGGAGGAGGAGGAAGAGGAGAGAAGAGGAGGAGGAGGGGGGGAGGAGGAGGAGGAGAAGAGGAGGAGGAGGGGGAGGAGGAGGAGGAGGAGGGGGAAGACTATGCAAGCCCTGTTACTCTGAACTTGGCTCTTTGTTTGCAGACATTTCATGACCCAACTAGGGAACATCATCAGTGCTAGCAATGAACCTTCTGCAAAAAAACAAGCAAGCTCAGAGAGTACCAAGCACCCCTCAAAATAGCAATAGCAGTTAGACTTATATACTGCTTCATAGGGCTTTCAGCCCTCTCTAAGCGGTTTACAGAGTCAGCATATCGCCCCCACAGTCTGGGTCCTCATTTCACCCACCTTGGAAGGATGGAAGGCTGAGTCCACCTTGAGCCGGTGAGATTTGAACCGCCGAACTGCAGATAGCAGTCAGCTGAAGTACTGCACTCTAACCACTGCACCACCTCGGCTCTATAAAGTCTTCTATAGGTGGCATCTGCCCCCACCCCACCCCCAGGCAAGATTGGCCAAAAGGTTTAGCAATACGTCCCCAAACTGTTGGAAATGTAAAAAAAATAATAGTACCTGGATACAAATTCATATGTGGTTAGAGAAAATGACCAGACAACATATAGAGTTTAAGCCAGAATTATTCCTAGTAGGTATTATATCAGAATGGTTATGATATAGGGACAATATACTGAATATTATAATGAAGGGAAGAAGGAAGGAAAGGAGGGGAGGAAGGAAGTAGAGAATGGAGGGACAAAGGAAAGGAGTGGAGGGTAGAAGAGAGAGAAAGAGAAGGAGAGAAAGTAGGAGAGGAAGAAGAAGTGTGGAGGAGAGGTAAGGGAAGAAGAAAGAGGTAAGGGAAGGTGGGTGGAAGGGAGAGAAAGAGAAGGAGAGGAGGGAGGAAGAGAAAGAAAGAGAAGGAGAGAAGGTAGGAAGGAGAAGAAAAAGGGTATGAGTGGGGAAGAGGTAAGGGAAGGAAGAAGGGGACGGAGACGAGGAAGGAAGGAAGTAGAGAAGGAAGGGAGGGAGAAAAGAAAAGAAAGAGAAAACGAGGCAGGTGCGAAGGATGGTAAACAAAGCATTTTAAACAATACCTTATAACTTTTCAAATGGAATAATAATAATATAAGAATGGCAAAGAAAAAGAATAATTATGTGAATGTATATCCATAACTGTATGTAAGAGAATAAATGACAGTAAAAATATAAAGCACAATATAGGTAAATAATATTTGGTCATAAGTAGCTAAGTTTAAATAAATTAAGAAATGCACATAAAAATGGATAACGAATAAGGAGATTATGAACGCAAGATAGAAATGTATAGAAGGGAAAACACTAACTGCAAAGAAACCAATTCGGAACTGCGGTAAGATATACGATGGAACTTATTGTTCCTATGTTGTTTTTAAGTTATGTGTTTGTTTTTTATTGATGTGCTTAGGTGTTTAAAATTAAAAAAAAATTATCACAAAAGTGAAAAAAAAAACACTGAATATTATACATCTTGACCACAGCAAGAATTGCATATGTGCAGCATTGGAAGAGCGAGGAGGAGGAGGAGGAGGAGGAGGAGATGATGAGGAAGAGTCTCCTTCTAGTCTGTGCAGGAAATGAAAGTTTCTGGAACATTTTCAGAGGGTGCCCCGTGCAGAGTGGCAGGCCTTGACGGGTGACATGGCAAGGTGACAAGGGCCTGAGTCACACTTCCTGATTCAGGAAGGACTGCAGCGGGGCAAACCAGTTGTGGTAGATAATGACACCCTTCCCTTCCTGGCACTCCCTGGAAGGAGACCAGGCAGATTTCCCACAAATCCCGGATTGGCAGAAGAATCTCTGAAAAACATTTGTGTCTCGCAGGGATTTATTTGGGAGCTGGCTCGGAGGGTTTTGATAGCATTTCTGGCTCCACCTGGGGTGTTAAGTCAGGACAGGGAGTCCTCGACTTACAGCAGTTCACTTAGTGACCATTCGAAGTTGCAAGGGCATTGAAAGAGCTGACTTAATGCCCGCTTTCCACACTTGAAACCATTGCAGCATCCCCGTGGTTAACCTGATCAAGATTCGGATGCTTTGCAAGTGGTTCATGCTTACGACGGATGCCGCGTCCCAGGGTCATGTGATCCGCTCTTGCGGCCGCCTGACCAGAAAAGTCAATGGGGAAGCCAGTTTCACTTAACAACCGCGTGACTCACTTAACAAATCCAATGATTCGCTTAACAAGTGTGCCGAGAGAAGTCCTGAAATGGGACGAACTCCACTTAACCGACGTTTCACTTAGCAATATAAATTTTGGGGGGTCAACTGTGTGGTCGTAACTCAAGGACTACCTGCATCATTGGGCTACTGTTGATACCTCAACCCAGCCTGATGGTAAAGCACCTCAGGGAGCAATTATCGTCTTTGATTGCTCCTCCCACTCATTCGAACTGGAACCGCCTACTTCAGAAGAACACAGGTAGTCCTCAAATTATGACCACTGAGCCCCAAATTTCCATTGCTAAGCAAGACAGTCGTGAAGTGAGATTTGCCCCATTTTATGACCTTCCTTTGCCAGCTGATAAGTGAAACAAATGCTTATCGCAGTTCTTAAATTAGTAACACAAGTTGCTAAGTGAATCCCTGCACTTGTTAAGTGAGTTAACAAGGTTGTTAAGTGAATCCAGCTTCGTCATCGACTTGGCTTTCAGAAGGTTCGCAAAAGGGGAATCACGTGACCCCGGGACATTGCGACCGTCATAAATATGAGCCAGTTGCCAAGCGTCTGAATTTTGACCATGTGACCAGGGGGGATGGTGTGACGGTCGTAAGTGTGAAAAAAATTGGTCGTCACTTTTTTTCAGTACCATTGTTAACTTTGAATGGTCACTAAGCGAGTGGTTGTAAATCGAGGACTACCTGTTGTTTTTCCTTCCATCCATGAAGAACCAATTCAAAGGTTGAGCTGACCAATTTAATATAGAAATTGATATATTGTTTGCTTTCAACTTTTTTAGCGAGTTCTCCAGATCAGAACTCTTCATAAAGTAAATTCGGGTGATTTGATATTACAAAACCTCCACACTTTAAAATGTATTTCTTCATTCCTGATCCCACGGAATTTTTCATCCCAAGGGGGAACCTCCAGACGGCATTGAGCAATCTGTGGCGGGATTCAGAGCTTTCCCACGCTACCAAAATGTTCAAAGATCAATATTTCTTTTTAACCACTTTTCTATCCTGTCTCCGCCACATCCTCTCTGGCTCGGAGAAGAGGGGAAATGAGAAACCTTCTTCCCTTAGCAACCCCTAAAAGACGATCCATCCCAATTACGGGATAATAGGACTCTATTCAAACTGAATTTGGATATTTTAAGTAGTTGCAACTTGCAGTGGCTGAGGGTTATCACACAACTTTCATACAAAAGTCACTGTTGTTTAAGTACAGATAATCTTGCTGAAGTCCATTGGACTGCAAGGCCATCCAACCGGTCAGTCCTAGAGGAGATCAACCCTGGCTGCTCTTTAGAAGGCCGGATCCTGAAGAGGAAACTCAAAGACTTTGGCCACCTAATGAGAAGGAAGAAGGACTCCCTGGAGAAGAGCCTCATGCTGGGAACGATGGAGGGCAAAAGAAGAAGAAGGGGACGGCAGAGAAGGAGGGGGCTGGATGGAGTCACCGAAGCAGCCAGCGTGAGCTTCAATGGACTCCAGAGGATGGGAGAGGACAGGAAGGCCTGGAGGAGCGTTGTCCATGGCGATGGCTCGGACACGACTTTGAAACTAACAATACCACCAAACTTGCTGAAAGGCCAATTATTTTAACAGGACTCTGTGAAAAGTTCCTCATACATTCTATCTACCACGGACATAAAAATCAGAAAAGAACACCTTAATACAGTCACAATAAATTTGTAAAAATAAGGGATGGGGGGAACCAATGTAAAAATCAGCCGTTTTTGGATGAGAATAATTTATAAGAATAAATTAGTCCCAGGGAATCCCAATCATTCATCTCCCTTAAAGGCTCTAAAAGGTACGACAATTTAAAAGAGAATAAAAGGAGGTGCTGAAAGTATTAAAATGAACTTTCAAACAGGTAATGTAAATAATGCACCAGAAGCAATCCAATGTATATGTTGATAGGTAATCATATCACCATCACAGATAACTGGAAACATAAATAAAAAATAACCTATTTTAAGGAAGTTAACATCTTTAATAAGGAAATCATTGTTTGCTGTACACATGAGATGTTTCAGAAGGCCTCAGTCTTTGGAGAAGTCCATAACGTTGGGAAAGGTGGAAGGAAGAAGAGAATGACCAGCAACGAGGTGGAGTGACTCCATTTCAATGGCCCTGTTGGAAGACCTAAAAGCAGGGGTCTCCAACTTTGGCAACTTTAAGACATCAACTCCCCACAAGTTTTAGAAGTTGCCAAGGTTGGAGACCCCTGATCTAAAGGACCAGGCTGAAGACATATTGTCTTGGGAGAATCTGTCTTTGAGACGATCCACCTATGTGATTGCAAGAGTCAACGTGGAAAAATAATCCATATGAAATCCTTTCTCTGTGGAGAAGGCAACATGAACATTGATCCATATGGTTGCTAAGAGGTGACATTGACTTGATGGCACATCATCCATCAATCGCTATCAAGACCAAGTGACAAGTCCATAATGTCAAGAAAGGTGGTAGGAAAGAGAAGAGGAGGTTGACCATAGCAAATGGATGGACTGAGTTGTGATGAGGGGGCACTATTCGAAGTTCTGATGGACTAGTTGGTGACAGTGAACTTTCACTTTGGAAAAAATCTATGTGGCCACCAAGAGAAGGAGAGGAGGGAGGAAGAGAGGAAAAAGAGAAGGTAGGAAAGAGAAGACAGAGGGTAGGAGTAGGGGAGAAGTAAGGGAAGGAGAAGAGGAAGGAAGGAAGTAGAGAAGGAAGGGAGGGAGAAAAGAAAGGAAAGAGAAAATAAGGTGGTGTCATAGCAGGTGTGAAGGATGGTAAACAATACATTCCAAATTATACCTTATAACCTTTTAAATGGAATAATATAAGAATGGCAAAGAAAAATAATAACTATGTGAATGTATACATAACTGTATTTAAGAGAATAAATGACAGTAAAAATATAAAGCACAATATAGGTAAATAATACTTGATCATAAGTAGCTAAGTATAAATAAATAAAGAAACGTATATAAAAATGGATAATGAATAACGAGATTATGAAAGCAAGATAGAAATGTATAGAAGGGAAAACACTAACTGTAAAGAAACCGATTCGGAACTGCTGTATGATATACGATGGAACTTATTGTTCCTATGTTGTTTTTAAGTTATGTGGTTATTTTTGTTAATGTGTTTATGTGTTCTGTTGATGTGCTTATGTGTATAAAATAAAAATTCAAAAAAAAAAAGAATCAACGATGACTTCATACTTGATGGCACATCATCAAGGGCAACAGTATATAAGAGTATGCAATGCGGGTGAGGGCACTATTAGGAGACCTGATGGGTCAGGTTAGGTACAGAACATCCTGGAGGTGGATCCATATGGTTGCTAAGGTCAAGAGTGACTTGA
This sequence comes from Thamnophis sirtalis, assembly GCF_051295495.1. NCBI lineage: Eukaryota > Metazoa > Chordata > Lepidosauria > Squamata > Natricidae > Thamnophis > Thamnophis sirtalis. Next base: position 311,191 of record NW_028261406.1, on the reverse strand, counting down.
TGGCAACGTCAAGACCAAGTTGCTTTGAGAAGGCCATAATGTTGGGAAAGGTGGAAGGAAAGAGATGATGATGATGATGACGACGATAACCAAGGTGGATTGACACCTTGGTAGTGAGGACACCATTAGAAGATCTGAAGGACCTAGTTGGGGACAGATCATCATGGAGAAAGTCAATCCATATGGTTGCTAAAAGAAGAGTGACTTGATGGCAATGTTAAGAACAAGATGCTTTGAGAAATGTTGGGAAAGGGAAAAGAAGAGGATGATGAAGGTGGATGGACTCAGCTAAAATGGTGGTAAGGGCACTACTGAAAGAAGCAGGTTGGAGACAGATCACCCTGAAGAAAATCTATGTATGTGTCACCAAGAGTCAACTATGATTTCATATTTGATTGCAGATCATCAAGGTGCCAGTATATAAGAGTGGCACCATTTGGACATCTGAAGGACCTATTTGGGGGACAGTTCACCTCGGAGAAGATCAATCCATATGGTTCCTAAAAGGTGACACTGATCTGATGGCACATCAATCAATCCATGTCATGATCAAGTTCTTTTGAGGGGTCCATAATGCTGGCAAAAGTGGAAGGGAAGAGGAGAAGAGGAAGATGGATGGTCTCGATTACAGCATTGGTGAGACGCACCATTGGGAGACCTGAAGAACCAGGTTGGCGACAGATCATCCTAGAGAAAATCTATGTGTCACCAAGAGTCAACTATGACTTTATGGCTTCATAATTGATGGCACACCATTAAGGGTAACATTATATAACAGTGGTCCCCAAACTTGGCAACTTTTAAGACTTGTGGACTTCAACTGTTGAAGTCCACAAGTCTTAAAAGTTGCCAAGTTTGAAGACTTCTGCTATATAAGATGATGAAGTGGTGGTGAGAAGCACCATTGGAAAACCTGAAGGACCCGGTTGGGGACAGTTCACCTCAGAGAAGATCAATCCATATGGTTCATAAAAGGTGATACTGACTTGATGGCACATCAATCAATCCATGTCATGATCAAGTTCCTTTGAGGGGTCCATAACGCTGGGAAAAGTGGGAGGGAAGAGGAGAAGAAGAGGAAGACCAAGATGGATGGTCTCAATCAGTGTTGGTGAAGGCACCATTGGGAGACCTGAAGGACCAGATTGGAGACAGATCATCCTGGAGAAAATCTACATATGTGTCCACCAAGGGTCAAGGATGGCTTTATGACTTCATACTTGACGACACACATCAAGGGCAACACTATATAACAGTGTTTCTCAACCTTGGCGACTTTAAGTCCTGTGGACTTCAACTCCCAGAATTCCCCAGCCAGCACAGATGTGCTGGCTGGGGAATTCTGGGAGTTGAAGTCCACAGGACTTAAAGTCGCCAAGGTTGAGAAACACTGCTATATAAGATGACGAAGTGCTGGTGAGAAGCACCATTGGAAGACCTGGAGGACCTGGTTAGGGACAATTCGCCTCAGAGAAGATCAATCCATATGGTTGCTAAAAGGAAGACCAAGGTGGATGGTGTCCAATTACAGTAGAGGTGAGGACATCATTGGAAGTTCTGAAGAACCAGGTTGGAGACAGATCATCCTGGAGAAAACTCTATTTATGGGCCATTGAGAGCCAACTATGACTTGATGGCACATAATTAATCAATCAATCAATCAATCAATCAAAATCCACAAAAAGTACTAAAAAGGAGATGAGAATCCATCTGGACCCGCCCTGGTTTGGGGGGAGGGACCCAGTTTGACACCAAGCACCCCAAATTAAGTAAATCCCCAGGAAGGGGCACTTTTTAAATATAAAATAGTGAACCTTTTTTTTGGTTAGCCCCGCTGTCACTTCGAACGGCCACTAAGCGAAACGGTTGTAAGTCGAGGACGGCCTGCCTGCCCCAGCCCGTCAAAGGAGTTCAGCCCCTCCCCCGTGTCTTCATAGACCCCCTAAGAACCCCCTCAGGAGATTTTGGGGGGCTGCCACGTGGGGGGAGCGGTTTACATCTCCTCACGAGACCCCCCTGAGGCGACCCTCCTGGCTGCGGAAGGGAGGGGATTTGGGGGGGAGGTCGCGGGGGGAGATGCCCCTCCCCTGACAGGGGGTCCCAAGCTCCTCCTCGGCCCTCTCCGAAGGGCCCGGGCGTCCCCGAGGCCACCCCCGAGACCCCCGGTGCCTCCCCCGGCCTCTCCCGCAGGGCCCCAGCGCCGGCGCCCCACTCACCAGAGCCCCCGGGGCCGCCATCTTGGATCCACGTGTCGACGCCGACGTCGCCGGAAGTGGCTCCCCATTGGCCGAAGCTGCCGGTTGTCATGGAGACGGCGGCCGTGGCTGGGTGGGAAGGCCCAGCCTGACCCGGCCTGGTCCTCGGACACTTCCCCGTCCCCACCACGCTCGGGAAGGTCCAGGCTAGCAGTTGCAACCCCTTCGCCGAAGGGACGGGGAAAGGTTGGGAAAAGGGAAGCGCTGGGCCTTTTCCGGATTTGGACCTTGTCACCATCTTGGCTGCTGGCGGAGGGGGGCTCTTTCCGCCATCTTTGGTTCGGGCACGTTCCGTGTGGACGCGGCGCCATTTTTATGGCGGGCAAGGCGCCCTCTTCGTGCGTGGAGGTTGAGAGTGGGCGCCATCTTTTTTAAGGGCATTGCTGAATGTTCCCGAGGTTTTTAAAGTTCTTAAAAGGAGACAATTTGTGTGTGTCAAGAGCCAACATAGAATAGAATAGAATAGAATAGAATAGAATAGAATAGAATAAAGGAAGAATAGAATATGGAATGGAATAGAGAACAATGGAATAGAATAGAATAGAATAGAAAATGGAATACAATGCAATAGAATAGAATAAGAACAGAATAAAATAGAATAAGAACAGAATAAAATAGAATAAGAACAGAACAGAATAGACTAGAATAATAAGGAAAGAATAGAATAGAATAGAATAGAATATGGAATAGAATAGAATAGGAGATGGAATAGAATAGAATAAGAAGAGAACAGAATAGAATAAGGAAAGAATAGAGTAGAATAGAATAGAAGATGGAATACAATGCAATAGAATATAATAAGAATAGAATAAAGGAAGAATAGAATAGAATATGGAATAGAATAGGAAATGGAATACAATGCAATAGAATAGAATAAGAACAGAATAGAATAGAATAAGAACAACAGAATAGAATAAGGAAAGAATAGAATATGGAATGGAATAGAGAAGAATAGAATAGAATAGAAGATGGAATACAATGCAATAGAATAGAATAAGAACAGAATGAAATAGAATAAGAACAGAACAGAATAGAATAATAAGGAAAGAATATAGAATAAAATAGAATATGGAATGGAATAGGATAGGAGATGGAATACAATAGAATAGAATAAGAAGAGAACAGAATAGAATAAGGAAAGAATAGAATAGAATAGAATAGAATAACAGAGTTGGAAGGGACCTTGGAGGTCTTCTAGTCCAACCCCCTGCTTAGGCATTGGCTCTAAAGGCAGGAATCATCAGAATCGGGCTTTAAGGAGCGTCTTCTCCAGTAAATGTGTATTTTTCTATACCCATTTTAGATTCCCAGGGTTTCCTTTCTTGTAAGTTACTGCTGCACTCAATAAGCAAGCACTCAGTCGTTAAGTGAGCAAATTCTGCAAGTTGAGTCCCACAAGCCTTTAAATTGCCATGGTTGGAGACCCTGGATTTAGTACGAACTCTTTTCCCCCATTTTACTGCCTTTTTGCCATGGTTGTTAAGTGAGTCATGCGGTCATTAAGTGAACCTGGCTTCCTTTATTGGCTTTGTTTGCGAGAATCCAGAGGGAAGGTGATCACATGGTCCAGGGACATTGCAACCGTCATAAATAACAGGCTGGTTGCCAAGCATTCGAATTCTGATGGGGCAACTGTCATAAGGCACCATTTTAAGTGTCGTCGTAACTTTGAATGGTCACAAAACAAATGGTTGTAAGTCGAAGACAACCCGTACAGTGGTTGGAATAGACCTGGTACGCTAAGCCCAAATCAATCCAGATCGTAGGTGATACCTTCCACTAAAGTTTTTTTTTTTAATTTCAAGATTTAGGGTTTAAAATTTAGATTTAGGGTTTAAAATTTGATAGATACCCATACTTAATCCTTTGAAGATTTTCTCCCCAACCAAAATGGGATGATCTGTTTTCTCTTAAAAGAGCTAAAAATAAGGGAGGTGTTTGGAGACGAAAAATGGTTGTCATGGAAAATAAGGAGTTATTAAAGAAAAAAATGAAGTCTGAAAACTTTTGTGGTTTGCAAAAGGACTTAAGCAAAGCATCAAACAAAAACATAATCTTCAGGCATATCAACAAATCATCAGAAACCCAATCCTTAGGAAAGAATAATATAACATCTGAAGAGAGGTTAATGCAGGTATTCCTTACAATCATTCATTCAAAGTTGCAACGTCATTGAAAAAAGTGACTTAGCACGTCCGTTTTTCACCCTTAACGACCGTTCCAGCATCTCCATGGTCACATGATTCAGACGCTTGGCAACTGGCATGTACTTATGACAGTTGCAGAGTCTCGGAGTCACCTGTGATTCCCTTTTGCAACCCAAAGTCAAAGGGGAAGCCAGATTCACTTTACAGCCATGTTACTAAGTTAACAACTGCAGTGACTCACTTAAGAACTGCATCAAGAAAGGTCGTAAAATGGGGGGAGTCTCGGTTAACAACCGCCTGGCTTAGCAACAGAAATTTTGGACTCGTTTGTGGGTGTAAGCTGAGAATTGCCTGTAAATCTAAACCAAAGTTTGTGGCTTGGTGTATGGGGTTTATACGTTCAAATAAAGTATTAACAAAACCTGTACAAATTAGCTTTAGCATCCTCTGTCAACCTCGCTGAAGCCACACATGTATTTGTAATAACTGTGGATGTGTTTCACGTGGAAAAAACTAGGCTAGATAGTTCCAAGTAGACAGGTTAGGTTAGGGACAGATTTTTAAGGAGAAAATAAATCTATGCGGTGGCTAGGAACAATAACACCTTAAATAAGAATGGAAGGGAATAGTGCAGAGAAGAGCAACAAAGAGGATGAGGGGACTGGAGGCTAAAACATACGATGAACGGTTGCAGGAACTGGGCATGGCTGGTCTAGTGAAGAGAAGGACCAGGGGAGACAGGATAGCAGTCTTCCAACATTTGAGGGGCCGCCACAGAGAGGGTCAAGCGATTCCCCAAAGCAGACAAGGAATAATGGATGGAAACCGATCAAGGAGAGATTCAACCTGGAAACAAGGAGAAATTTTCTGACAGTGAGAACCATCAACCCATGGAACAGAAGTTGGCCTTTGGAAGTTGTGGGAGGTTCATCACTGGAGGTTTTCAAGAAGAGACTGGACTGCTCTCTGTCAGAAAAGGTGCAGTGTCTCCTGCTTGGGTAGGGGGTTGGACTAGATGATCTGCAAAGTCCCTTCCAACTCTGTTAATCTGTTAAATCTGATAATAGAATAGAACAGAAGAGAATAGAAGAGTAGAGTAGAATAGAGAATAGAATAGAATTAGAATTAGAATAGAATAAGAATAGAATAGAGAAAATAGTAGAGAAGAATAGAGAATAGAATAGAATTAGAATAGAGAAAATAAAAGAGTAGAGTAGAATAGAGAATAGAATAGAATTAGGATAGAATTGATAAAATAGTAGAATAGACAATAGCATAGATTAGAGAAATCGAATAGAAGAGTAGTAAAGAATAGAATAGAATTAGAATCGAGAAAATAGAATAGTAGAGTAGAATAGAGAATAGAATAGAATTAGAATAGAATAGAGAAAATAGAAGAGTAGAATAGAATAGAGAATAGAATTAGAAAATAAAATAGAATAGAGCAAATAGAAGAGTAGAATAGATTAGACAAAAACTGGAATAGAATAGAGAAAATAGACTAGAATAGAGTAGAATAGAGAATAGAATAAGAATAGAATAGATAAAATAGAAGAGTAGAATAGAGAATAGAATAGAGAAAATAGAAGAGAAGAGTAGTAGAGAATAGAATAGAATTAGAATAGAGAAAATAAAAGAGTAGAGTAGAATAGAGAATAGAATTAGAATAGAATAGATAAAATAGAAGAGTGGAATAGAATAGACTAGAATAGAGAAATCGAATAGAATAGTAGAATAGAATAGAATTAGAATAAGAATAAAGAAAATAGAAGAGTAGAATAGAATAGAGAATAGAACTAGAATAGAATAGAGAAAATAGAATAGAATAGACAATAAAATAGAATAGAATAGAGCAAATTGAAGAGTAGAGTAGAATAGAGAATAGAATAAGAATAGAATAGAATAAATAGAAGAGTAGAGTAGAATAGAATAGAGAATAGAATTAGAATAGAATAGAGAAAATTGAAGAGTAGAATAGAATAGAACAGGATTGGCCAAGTGTGACTGGACACACAAGGAATTTGTCCCTGACGCATAACCCCTTGGTGTATAAGTAAGCACAAGAAGTGATAACAATGATAAAATTCAATCATCATAAAACAACAGTGATCGTTGTTGTATTGTACCTTATACAAAACAAGGATAAAACAATGACAATCAATTCCAAGTAAGAGCCAAGAATACTTTCCTTTTATTTTTTTGAATTTCAATTTTTATTGAAAATAGTGATCTATTCATTCTATTAGAATAATAATTATTTGCATCTTACAATGATTTCAAACGTGCCTCATAATCCTCCCCTAATCTGGATCCCCGCAGGGAATCCCATCTTCATTAAATGCAGAACGCTTCTTCCGTCTTTTAATAGTCTTGAAATGAGAAACTAGCGTTAAGAATCAGTTGGCGAAGCTTTTCGAAGGCCACTCATGAATCAAAATATACACAGGCAGTCCTCGACATACAACCCTTCCTTCAAAGTTCCGACGGCACTGAAAAAAGGGGACTCGGCATCCTTTTTCCACACTTACGACCGTTGCAGCATTCCTCGTGGTCACGTGATCGAAATTCAGAGGCTTGGCAACTGGCATGTACTTACGACGGTGTCCCGCGCTCACGGCTTCCCCTTTGGCGACCTACTGAGAAGCAGTCAATGGGGAAGCCGGATTCACTGAACGACCGTGTCGCTAACTGAACTGATCCGCTTGACAACCATGCCAGGAAAGGTCGTAAAGTGGGACAATACTCCCTTAATAACTGTCTCGCTTAGCAACAGAAATTTCGGGCTCAATGGTGGCTGTAAGTCGAGGACTACCTGCGGTTATACCCCAACTTAATCATCCAAAATACATAATTTATTTCTCTTTCTCTCTCTTTCCCTTTCTTGCTCTCCCTCTCTCTCTCTCCCTCTCTCTATCTCTCTCTGTCTCTCCCTCTGTCTCTCTCTCTCCCTTTCTCTCTCTCTCTCTTTCCCCACCTCTCTCCCTATCTGTCTCTCCCTCTCTTTCTCCCTTTCTCTCTCTCCCTCTCTGTCTCTCTCTCTCTCCCTTTCTCTCTCTCTTTCTCTCTTCGCCTCTCTCCCTATCTGTCTCTCCCTCTCTCTCTCCCTTTCTCTTTCTCTCCCTCTCTGTCTCTCTCTCCCTTTCTCTCTCTCTCTCTCCCCGCCTCTCTCCCTATCTGTCTCTCCCTCTTGCTCTCCCTTTCTCTCTCTCCCTCTCTGTTTCTCTCTCTCTACCTTTCTCTCTCTCTCCCCGTCTCTCTCTATGTCTCTCCCTCTTTCTCTCCTTCTCTCTCTCTCCCTCTCTCTGTCTCCCCCTTTCTTGCTCTCTTTCTCTCTCTGTCTCTCCCTCTCCATCTCTCTACCTATCTGTCTCTCCCCCTTTCTGTCTCTCCCTCTCTGTCTCTCTCTCTCCCTCTTTCTCCCTCTGTCTCTCTCTGTCTCTCTCTTTCTCCCTCTCTATCTCTCCCTCTTTGTCTCTCTCTGTCTGTCTCTCCCTCTTTCTCCCTCCCTCCCTCCCTCCCTCCTATGTACACACACAATTGTACAGACACGCACAGCCCTCCAGGAACCTCCATCAGAACATTGTGGCTTCACAACAGATGCCAAGATAAAGTGCCTTCCGTCTTTGAAGCGGTTTCAGTCCGATTAGTTCGCAGCGAAGAGGCAAAACGTTTGCTTAATTCAGTCCCTTAATCCAACCGGGTTTGCCAACCAGCCACGTTGGCCCCTAGGAAAAAAAAACCTCTTCCCTCTAAGCCACGGGTTCTCCATGCCAACACCTGGGCTCTCGCAGGGCATCAGCGTGCCGGCGACGCCGGTGTGGCTCTGGGTCCCTCTTAAGGCTGTTGTTGGTATTGCTTTTCCGTGCCCGTGAAAAAGTCCTCCAAGATGCTCTGGATGTACTCAAAGGTGGGGCGATCTTCGGGTTTCTGCTTCCAACACCTCAGCATGATCTCGTAGAGCTCCTGCGGGCAATCCTGGGGACGGGGCATCCGGTAGCCACGCTCCAGCGCACGCATCACTTCCAGATTAGTCCTCCCTGCACGGCAGACAAAGAAAGAGACAGGGGGGGATCATTCCTGACCTGAAACCCAACTCGGAAGCTGTCGGAGAAGAGAGAGGGGGCTTCCGACAGGCCCAAAAAGCCAGTAAAACCATTGGCCCAGTCAGGCTGGCATGACCGGCTGGGGGCCTTGGTGATCTCTGGGCTGGGTTGTTTTCTTGCAGACGTTTCGTGACCCAACTAGGTAACATCATCAGTGCTAGAAGAGGGTGGGGTTTGTGGAGAGGAGGAGGAGGAAGAGGAGAGGATGACTGTGGGCTCCTTGATGCTCTCTGAGCTTGGTTTCTTGCAGGCGTTTCATGACCGAACTAGATAATATCATCAGTGCAGATGGGAGTGGGGTTTGCAGTGAGGAGGAGGAGGAGGAGGAGGACTGTTGGATCTGGTGCTGCCTGTGTTTTGTTGGGGTTTTTTTGCAGACGTTTCATTACCCAACTGGGCAGCACCATCATTGCTAGAAGGGAATGGGATTTACAGAGAGGAGGAGGAGGAGGGGGAGGAAGAGGAAGAGGAGGAAGAAGAGGAAGAAGTAGAAGAGGAGGAGGAGGAGGAAGAAGGAGATGGAAGAGGAGGAGGAGGAGGTGGAGGAGGAAGAGGAGGAGGAAGAAGAAGAGGAGGAAGAAGAAGAGGAAGAGGAGGAGGAGGAGGAAGAAGAAGAGGAGGAGGTGGAAGAGGAGGAGGAGGTGGAGGAGGAAGAGGAGGAGGAGGAAGAGGAGGAAGAAGAGGAGGAGGTGGAAGAGGAGGAGGAGGAGGTGGAGGAGGAAGAGGAGGAGGAGGAGGAAGAAGAAGAGGAGGAGGAAGAAGAGGAAGAAGAAGAGGAGGAGGAAGAAGAAGAGGAGGAGGAGGTGGAGGAGGAAGAAGAGGAGGAGGAGGAAGAAGAGGAAGAAGAAGAGGAAGAGGAGGAGGAGGAGGAAGAAGAAGAGGAGGAGGTGGAAGAGGAAGAAGAAGAAGAGGAGGAGGAGGGAGAGGTGGAGGAGGAAGAGGTGGAGGAGGAGGAAGAAGAAGAGGAGGAAGAAGAAGAGGAAGAGGGGGAGGAGGAGGAGGAAGAAGAAGAGGAGGTGGAGGAGGAAGAGGAGGAGGAGGAAGAGGAGGAGGAAGAAGAGGAAGAGGAGGAGGAGGAAGAAGAAGAGGAGGTGGAAGAGGAGGAGGAAGAGGTGGAGAAGGAAGAGGAGGAGGAGGTGGAGGAGGAGGAGGAAGAAGAACAGGAGGAGGAAGGAAGAGGAGGAGGTGGAGGAGGACTGTTAGATCTTTGGTGCTGTTTGAGCTTAGTTGTTTTTTCCCCAGACATTTCATTACCCAACTAGGCAACATCCTCAGTAACATAAGGGAGGGGTAAACCAGAGAGCTCCAAAACCCCACACCCTTCTAGCCCTGGTGACGTTCCCTAGTTTGGTCATGAAACGTCTGCCAGAAAACAACCCTTCTCAGAGAACTCCAAGGACCCCATCCTCCTCCTCCTCCTCCTCCTCCTCCCTGCAAACCCCACACCCTTCTAAAGATGATGATAACTCGCTCTACAACCATCATGAGTATGACCATGTTGGGCAGCCCCCCCCCACCCCCTTTACCGTCATAACCCGAGGACCGTAGCACAAGAAATGTTTAGAAAAAGGCCAAGATTGCATGTTACTTTAGAGAGACACTGAGACAGCTGAGTTTTGAAATTGGAGTAAGAAGAAGAAACATTAAGGAAACGGAGCATGAAAACCATATTTACGTGGCAACTTCGCCTTGCAAACCCCGGAAGTGTTGGCCCCACAGCATTTGCGTGTTGTTGTGGAAACTGCGTGTTGCAATAATGTGTTTCCTTTGACACGTTGTGCTGCCGTCCACTTCGTGTGCAAAAAGACCCTCCCACAAATCCTTTTTTCTGTTCAAACGTTAAAAATTGATAACAATGTGCACACAAGGATCGCGGGTCTGCCTTCCTAAGCCTTAGCAAAATGGGGAAATGTGTGTTGCGGCATCACACCTCACCCCTCTGCACATTGTGTTGCAAGGCGTGCTTTGCCACCACCTGCTTCCTCTCCAAGGGACAAAACATGCGACGTTTAATCAAGGGTATTTCTTTTAAACCGTCTTGCTAAAGAACAGACGGAGCCAGAGCCCACCACAGCAGTCCACCAGTCTGTTTTGTTGGGTTTTTTAAAAAGACGTTTCATTACCCAACTGGGCAGCACCATCATTGCTAGAAGGGAATGGGATTTACAGAGAGGAGGAGGAGGAGGGGGAGGAAGAGGAAGAGGAGGAAGAAGAGGAAGAAGTAGAAGAGGAGGAGGAGGAAGAAGAGGAAGAGGAGGAGGAAGAGGAGGAGGAGGAAGAAGAGGAGGAGGAAGAAGAGGAAGAGGTGGAGGAGGAAGAGAAGGAGGAGGAGGAAGAGGAGGAAGAAGAGGAAGAGGTGGAGGAGGAAGAGGAGGAGGAGGTAGAAGAAGAGGAGGAGGAGGAGGAGGAAGAGGAGGAGGAAGAAGAGGAAGAGGAGGAGGAGGTGGAGGTGGAGGAGGAAGAGGAGGAAGAAGAGGAGGAAGAAGAGGAGGAAGAAGAACAGGAGGAGGAAGGAAGAGGAGGAGGTGGAGGAGGAAGAGGAGGAGGAAGAAGAAGAGGAGGAAGAAGAAGAGGAGGAGGAAGAGGTGGAGGAGGAAGAGGTGGAGGAGGAAGAGGAGGAAGAAGAACAGGAGGAGGAAGGAAGAGGAGGAAGAGGAGGAGGTGGAGGAGGACTGTTAGATCTTTGGTGCTGTTTGAGCTTGGTTGACACCACGTCCTCCTCTCTTTGCTGAAGGTTGAACCCCAAATTCCTGTGACCTTTGACTTAGCCCCCCCCCATTTTTTTGCCCTGTGAAAGTTCTTCCCAAGAAGTGTTTGTCTTAAGGGCCAAGAGATGCTGGAGAGAGAAGGCTGAAAAAGAACAGGGGTATCCGAGCTTGGCCATTTTAAAAACTTTTTTAAAAAGTTTTTTATTAGCTAAATTTTGAAAACATTGGACGTAGTGCGACATTTTTGGCATAAACGTTTCCATATAGTTTTTGGATCGTGCAACAATAACATTTTATATCCATTACATAGGTCTGTGTAGTCAATCAGATTATCTGTCCGTTCATCCTTCCTTTTATATAATTACTAATCATACAAATACATATCCGATTCCTACCCATCACACATTCTTAATACCCTAATTTCCAATTCTTAGCTTGTCTGTGTTTTTCTGTCCCAACTTTTTCCCTCCTTTCCAACCATCGGTTCCATTTGTCCCAGATTTCGTGATATTCCGTCTCTCCCTCGTCTTTGAGCTCTAGAATCAGCCTGTCCATCTCTGCGTACGTCAGTATCTTATTTATTATTTCCTGTTCCACGCGAGTCACTTTATTTTTCCATTTTTGTGCAAAAACCAGTCTTGCCGACATTAAAATAAGCAGCATTAAATATAATCCAGCTTTGCCATATTTTTCTTTTGTATAGAATATATATAGAATAACAGAGTTGGAAGGGACCTTGGAGATCTTCTAGTCCAACCTCCTGCCTAGACAGGAAACCTTATACCATTTCAGACAAATGGCTATCCAACATCTTCTTAAAAACCTCCAGTGTTGGGACATTCACAACTTCTGGAGGCAAGTTGTTCCATTGATTAATTGTTCTAACTGTCAGGAAATTTCTCCTTAGTTTTAAGTTGCTCTTGATTAGTCTCTTCTTGATTAGTTTCCACCCATTGCTTCTTGTTCTGCCCTCAGGTGCCTTGGAGAATAGTTTGACTCCCTCTTCTTTGGGGCAACCCCTGAGACATTGGAAGATGCTATCATCTCTCCCCTAGTCCTTCTTTCCATTAAACTAGACATACCCAGTTCCTGCAATGATTCTTCATATGTTTTAATCTTCAGTCATTTAATCCTCTTTCTTGCTCTTCTCTGCACTCTTTCTACAGTTTATACAATACAATACAATAGCAGAGTTGGAAGAGACCTTGGAGGTCTTCTAGAGACCAACCCCCTGCCTAGGCAGGAAACCCTATACCGTTTCAGACAAATGGCTATCCAACATGTTCTTGCAGTGTTGGGCATTCACAACTTCTGGAGGCAATGTCTGTTCCACTGATTCATTGTTCTCACTGTCAGGAAATTTCCCCTCAGTTCTAAGTTGCTTCTCTCCTTGATTAGTTTCCACCCATTGCTTCTTGTTCTGCCCTCAGGTGCCTTGGAGAATAGCTTGACTCCCTCTTCTTTGTGGCAACCCCTGAGATATTGGAAGACTGCTATCCTGTCTCCCCTGGTCCTTCTTTCTATTAAACTAGACATACCCAGTTCCTGGAACCGTTCTTCATATGTTTTAGTCTCCAGTCCCCTAATCCTCTTTCTTGCTCTTCTCTGCACTCTTTCCAGAGTCTCCACATCTTTTCTACATCGTGGCGACCAAAACTGGATGCAAATATTCCAAGTGTGGCCTTCCCAAGGCCTTGTAAAGTGGTATTAACCCTTCACGTGATCTTGATTCTCTCCCTCTGTTGATGCAGCCTAGAACTGTGTTGGCTTTTTTGGCAGCTGCTGCCCACGGATGGCTCCTATTTAAATGCTTGTCCACCAGGACTCCAAGATCCCTTTCACAGTTACTACTGTTGAGCAAGGTACCACCTATATTGTACCTGTGTATCCATAATAAAAATAGTTCTGGCCTCAACTCCATCTTTTGATTTAACGATACTTTAATCACTTTAAAACTTGTGGACTTCATCTCCCAGAATTCCCCAGCCAGCCACAAGTCCACAAATGTTATAAATTGCCAAAGTTGGACACCTTTGCAAAAGAAAAAAAAAGTCTTTTCTTTCCCATCTTCCTGTTCTTCTTCTAACCCTTCACAAGACCTTTCGTTTTTCGTTTGCTTCACGCACCCTGCTGTTGGCCAAAAACAGTCCCATTTCAAAGATCACACTAAGGAGTTTCTAACTGGTCTATTCAGAATCGGAATCAGAGCTGGAAGGGACCCTTCCGGCTACCCACCTGGATACGGAGTCTGCCCGTAGGTAATGATCTCCATCAGCAAGATCCCGAAGGACCAGACGTCGGACTTTATGGTGAAGGACCCATAATTGATCGCTTCGGGGGCGGTCCACTTGATGGGGAACTTCGCGCCTGCCAAAAAAATCCAAACCAACATAAGATTTAGCCTGAAAGTGGACAGATAATGTTATCAGTTTGGTTTAATGGTGAAGGTGCCAGGGAGAAAGAGGGGGACGGTGAGTTCTAGTCCCGCCTTACCCAGGAAAGTCACCTGAGTGATTGTGAGCCTCTCTTTTGGGGCACCAGGTTAGAAAGTAGGAGATGGTGCGTTCTCGTCGCGCCTTAGGCATGAAAGCCATCTGGGTGACTTTGTCCCAATCACTAGGAGATGGTGAATTCTAGTCCTGCCTTAGGCACAAAAGCCATCTGGGTGATTTTGGCCCAATCACCAGGAATCTGTGAGTTCTCGTCCCACCTTAGGCATGAAAGCCAGCTGAGTGAATTTAGGCCAATCACCAGGAGAGAGAGAGTTCTAGTCCCGCCTGAGCACAAAAACAGGTGGGTGACTTTGGGCCAATCACCAGGAGATGGTGCGTTCTAGTCCCGCCTTAGGCATGAAAGCAGGCTTGGTGCTATTGGAAGAAATATCCACCTGGCTCAGTTCCAAGCAGTGAGAAAGACACTGGAAACAAGGAGGCTGATTGGAAAGAGGGTTTGATGGTGAACAGGACCACCAACCCCATGGTGCTGGTGCAGCTGGTCACATGGAGTTGAGAATGAGGGTATTTATACCGTCTCTTGGGCTTTGAACTTGAGCTTCCTATTCCTGTGCAAGAATATGTATTCTATTGGCTGTCGTCACACTCCCATGGAGCCGTCATGTGAGGTCAAGTTTGTCTGAGATAGGTTTGGTTGAAGTTTGCCAATGCAATATCCTTAGGAGATTTTGCAATGCAGTGAGCTCAGCTGCTAGATAATCCTATCTGGAGGGTCATGTCTTAATCCCATCACCCTGGAGCTGGAGGTCTTTTGTCTTGCAGATAGGATGGCCCCGTCTTTCTCAATGGGCACCAAATATCTGCGGGGGAAGGTAGCTGGTGCTCTGAGTTAGCAATAGCAATAGTAGTTAGACTTATATACCGCTTCATAGGGCTTTCAGCCCTCTCTAAGCGGTTTACAGAGTCAGCATATCGCCCCCAACAATCTGGGTCCTCATTTTACCCATCTCGGAAGGATGGAAGGCTGAGTCAACCCTGAGCCGGTGAGATTTGAACAGCCGAACTGCAGAACTGCAGTCAGCTGAAGTGGCCTGCAGTGCTGCACTCTAACCACTGCGCCACCTCGGCTCTTTCTGTCTGAGTTTCTGTCCACCTTAAGATTCCTATTTCTCTTTTAGGGGAAATATAATATTTTGCCTTTTTAAATATTTCTCAAAATATTTCATTCTTCTAGGAGTGGTGGCATGCCAGGGGCGGTGGTGGTGGCGGCGGGGGGGAACAGATGGACGGGACAGGAAGATGAATAGTCAAATCTTAAAAAATAAAATGCCTGCATGAAAAAGTGACCTTCCTTTCCCTGCAAAAGTCTTCACTCTTTCTATTTAGTTGGGCAGAATAATAGAAGAATAGAGCTGGAAGGGGCCTTGGAGGTCTTCTAGTCCAACCCCCTGCTCAAGCAGAAAACCCTATTCCTTTCAGGACACATGACTGCCCAGCCTCTTCTTAAAAACCTCCAAAGATGGAGCACCTCACGACAAGCTGTTCCCCTGGATAACAGAACAATAGAGTTCGAAGGGACCTTAGAGGTCTTCTAGTCCAACCCCCTCCTCAAACGCCCCTAAACCAGGGACGTCAAACTGGTAGCCCGCAGGCCAGAGAAGTCAGCTGCAGGCCAGGCCCACCCCAGCTCTGTGAATGGGAAAAAAGTTGTGATACATCATGTGCCAGTTTGATACCTGAGCCCTAAAACATTCTCGAAAAATGACCTTTGATTGCATCCGGTGGCCCCCATTTTGACTTTTTTGACCACCTCCTGCAGATTCCACCTCCCCCAGACCCAACTGCTGCTTCTTTGGAGATGCTGGGCACTCCCTCCCATCCCCCAGAGACCCCCCCCCCAAGACCACCTCCCAGGCTCTCCGATTGGCGGAGAGATCGGCGTTAAAAGTCCAGTTAATCTACGTTCTCCATAAAAGCGAAGGAGGAGGCCCACTAGAGTTGTGTTGGCTTTGTACCTTCCCGTGCGGTGTATTCGTTGTCGTCTATCACACGGGCCAGGCCGAAATCTGCAATCTTGCACACCAGGAGAGCCGAGACCAAAATGTTGGCAGCTCTGAGGTCACGGTGGATGTAGTTCCTCTGCTCGATGAAGGCCATGCCTTCAGCTATCTGCAACCAGAAGAGAAAGGTCCATTAAAGGGGGAAAAGGAGGAAGGAAGGAAGGAGAGAAGAAAGAGAAGAAAGGGGGGTAGGAAGGAGGGAGGGAAGGAAGGAAGGAGGGAAGGAAGGAGAGAAGGAGAGAAGAAAGGAGGGAAGGAAGGAGGGAATGTAGGAGAGAAGGAAGGGGGGAAGGAAGGAGGAAAGGAAGGGGGAAAGGAAGGAGAGAAGGAGAAAAGAAAGGAGGGAAGGAAGGAAGGAAGGAAGGAGGGAAGGAAGGAGGGAATGTAGTAGAGAAGGAGGGAAGGGGAAGGAGGGGGGAAGGAAGGAGGGAAGGAAGGAGAGAAGGAGAGAAGAAAGGAGGGAAGGAAGGAGGGAATGTAGGAGAGAAGGAAGGAGGGAATGTAGGAGAGAAGGAAGGGGGGAAGGAAGGAGAGGAGAAAAGAAAGGAGGGAAGGAAGGAAGGAAGGAAGGAAGGAGGGAAGGAAGGAGGGAAGGAGAGAAGGAGGGAAGGGGAAGGAGGGAGGGAAGGAAGGAGGGAAGGAAGGGGAGTAGGAGAGAGGGGTTGGACTAGATGACCTCCAAGGTCCCGCCCTTGTGATTCCCTTCTTCCAAACAACTCACCTGGGCAGAGAAGTCGATCAGCTTGGGGAAGGGCTGTTTCTTGCCTTCCTCACTTTTTAAGAAATCCAGCAAGCTGCCTGCGGAGAGAGAGGAGACCCTTTTGAGGCAAGGAGGACATTTCTGGGACCCCCTCCCAAAACACCCTTCTCGTTTCGAGGAGTCGGAGGAGTCGTTAACGGGAGCTGTTGGGTAAGGACTCCCCCCCCCAAGGATGGGTCTCCAGCTTGGAAATAGCAGAAATCCCTGTTTCTTTTTCCTGCCTTTCACAAGGACAGTTTACACACACACACAACCACACACACTCTGCTAAACAACTAATCCCCCAAATCCTGTATCTAGTAAGGCTGTAAATACTATTGAATTGAATTTATTGCATTTATATGCTGCCCTTTTCCCCCCGAAGGGGACTCAGGGCGGCTCACAATCCAAGTCAGGGAAGGGGGTACAGATAAGGGATAAAAAAGACGAACGGAACAATACACAATTTAAAAGCACACAACAACCATACCATTTAGTCTTCTCGCCTGTCTTATTAGTTGTCTCCTTATCTTCTCGTGATTTATAACACTGTCGCTTGTTTCTTACGATTTATATATATATATTTTAATTTAGTCACTTAGTATGATTTATGTTGATTGATTATTTAGTATCCTACGGCTATCGGTAAGTGTTGTTCCTTATGATTTATGATGAATGTGTTTTTATGACTATGATCACGATTTATCCCTTATAGTTTTTATGCACACTGAGAGCTTGTGTACTGAAGACAAATTCCTTGTGTATGCAATCACACTTGGCTAATAAATTCTATTCTGCTCTATTTGAATATTCTAATATTTGAATATTCTATTCTAATATTCTAATATTCTCTTCTATTCTAATATTCTCTTCTAATATTCTCTTCTAATATTCTCTTCTAATATTCTCTTCTCTTCTCTTTTTTCTGCATTCTATTCTACTCTACTCTATTCTAATATTTTTTTCTATTCTTTCTGCTTTAACTAGGATAACTAGGATCCAGTTTTTATAATTTTTAGGGCAATAAAAACAGTGTATTTATAAAATGTATGGTCCTATATTTCTAATAATAATTATTTTATTCTATTCTATTCTCTTTTATTCTATTCTATTCTACTCTATTCTAATAGTCTTTTCTATTCTACTCTATTCTATTCTAGTCTAATATTCTTTTCTATTCTTTCTGCATAACTAGGATAACTAGGATCCAGTTTTTATAACTTTTTAGGGCAATAAAAACACAGTATTTATAAAATGCGTGGTCCTATAGTTCTAATAATAATTATTTTATTCCGTGACCCGTCAAAAGCGCGGACGGCAAAAGCGCGATCGACAAAATCGCGCCTTTGACGTCATCACAGCGCGACGAAAAAGATTGAAAAATTCAAATAAAAATTAATAAAAATTAAATTAAAGCAAGCCGATTCACATAAAGGTAAGGGTTAGGGTTAGGGTTAGGGTTAGGGTTAGGTTAAGGGTTAGGGTTAGCTTTAGAGCGTTAGCGTTAGCGTTAGGGTTAGGATAAGGGTTAGCGTTAGGTTTTTCGTTACTTTAACGGTTAGGTTTTGGGTTAGGTTTAGGGTTAGGTTAAGAGTTAGGTTTAGGGTTAGGTTTAGGGTTAGGTTTGGGGGGCTTAGGGTAAGGTTTTCGCTTTATTTTTACAATTTTTCGATCTTTTTCGTCGCGCTGTGATGACGTCACAGCGCGCTTTTGTCGAGCGCGATTTTGTCCTCCGCGCTTTTGTGGTGGAACCATTTTATTCTATTCTATTCTCTTTTATTCTATACTATTCTAGTCTAATATTCTTTTCTATTCTTTCTGCGTAACTAGGATAACTAGGATCCAGTTTTTATAATTTTTAGGGCAATAAAAACAGAGTATTTATAAAATGTGTGGTCCTATAGTTCTAATAATAATTATTCTATTCTATTCTACTCTATTCTAATATTCATTTCTAGCCTAGTCTACTTTATTCTATTCTATTCTATTCTATTCTATTCTAGTCTAGTCTAATATTCTTTTCTATTCTTTCTGCGTAACTAGGATAACTAGGATCCAGTTTTTATAACTTTTTAGGGCAATAAAACAGAGTATTTATAAAATGTGTGGTCCTATAGTTCTAATAATAATTATTCTATTCTATTCTATTCTATTCTACTCTATTCTAATACTCATTTCTATTCTAGTCTACTTTATTCTATTCTATTTTATTCTAGTCTAATATTCTTTTCTATTCTTTCTGTGTAACTAGGATAACTAGGATCCAGTTTTTATAACTTTTTAGGGCAATAAAAACAGTGTATTTATAAAATGTGTGGTCCTATAGTTCTAATAATAATTATTTTATTCTGTTCTATTTTATTCTATTCTACATGTAGTCCTCAACTTACAATCATTCATTTAGTGACTGTTCGAAGTTACGATGCCACTAAAAAAAGTGACTCATTTTTCACACTTACAACCACTGCAGTATCCTCACATGATCAAAATTCAGACTCGTGGCTACTGACTCATATTTATGACAGTCGCAGTGTCCCGGGTCGCGTGATCCCCTTTTGCGACCTCCTGACAAGCAAAATCAATGAGGATGCCGGATTCACTTAATAACCGTCTGGCTAACTTCATAACCGCGGTGATTCACGGAACAACTGTGGCGAGATAGCTAAACTCACTTTAAACACTCTCTCGCTTAGCGACATGAATTTTGGGCTCGACAGTGGTCGTAATCCGAGGACTACCTGTAATTCACAGAAATGTAACTGGCTCATATCTAGAGAGATTCAGGTTCAGATTCACAACTGTGGCTAGAAAGCTCGGTTGTGGTCACAAGTTGAGGACTACCTTAATGGTGGTCATAAGTCAAGGACCACCTGTAGTCCCAACAGATCTGGAGGGTGCCAGGCTGAGATAGGCCATGACGCGGAACGCTGGTTCTCACCTTTCTCCATGAATTCGGTGATGATGAAAATGGGCTCTTCCTTGGTCACCACCGCGTGGAGTCTGACCAGCTTGTCATGCTGCAGGGTCTTCATGATGTTGGCTTCTTCAAGGAAGGCCGTCACCGTCATGGTGCCCGGCTTCATGGTCTTCACAGCCACTTTGGTGTGGGCGTTATAGGTGGCTATGGAAGCGGGAAAAGCCATGCTTTAGGACACAGGTAGGGAACAATGGCCCCTTTGTGACTTATGGACTCCAACTCCCAGAATTCCTCCGGCAGCCATGGTAACTATAGCCACTTTATGGCTTGTGGACTCCAACTCCCAGAATTCCTCAGGCAGCCATGGTAACTATAGCCACTTTGTGACTTATGGACTTCAACTCCCAGAATTCCTCAGGCAGCCATTGTAACTATAGCCCCTTTGTGACTTATGGACTCCAACTCCCAGAATTCATGTTGGCTCAGGAATTCTGGGAGTTGAAGTCCAGAAGTCATAAAAGGGCCATAGTCTGTCCTTCTAAACCAGACCCCTAGAGCAGGGGTCAAAGGCAAATATGGTGATGTTTGGGGACCTCCAACGGGGGAGAATATTTGTGGCTCGGGGTTGAATTGAGGAGTCCTTGGTGCTATCTGAGCATGGTTGTTTCCTTCCAGTGTTTTATTCTCCAACTAGGTAACAACAACCAAGCCCATTCTCTTCTAGCACTGATGACGCTAGATGGGTCCTGAAAAGTCTGCAAGAAAATAACCAAGCTCAGGGACCCCACAGTCCTCCTCCCCCTCCCCCTCCTCTTCCATCTCCATTATCTTCATGGAATATCTGCAAGGGCTGCCCTGGATCTTCCCTTTGAAATAAGTAGCCATTAAATTGAATGGAATTAATTGATTGATAGATTGAATGAATGAATGAATGAATGTGTAAGTGAATGAATGAATGAGTGTGTGAGTGAGTGAATGAATGAGTATGAATGAATGAATGTGTGAATGAATGAATGAATGAATAAGTGTGAATGAATGAGTGTGTGAGTGAGTGAATGAATAAGTGTGTGAATGAACAAGTGTAAGTGAATGAATGTGTGAATGAATGAATGAATAAATAAGTGTGTGAATGAATGTGAGTGAATGAATGAATAAGTGTGAATGAATGAGTATGTGAGTGAATGAATGAATAAATGTGTGGATGAGTGTGAGTGAGTGAATGAATAAGTGTGTGAATGAACGAGTGGGAGTAAGTGAATGAATGTGTGAATGAGTGAATGAATGAATAAATAAGTGTGAGTGAATGAATAAATGAGTGAATGAATGAATGAGTGTGAATGAATGAATGAATAAATAAATGTGTGTGAATGAGTGTGAGTGAGTGAATGAATAAGTGTGTGAATGAACGAGTAAGTGAATGAATGTGTGAATGAATGAGTGAATAAATAAGGGTGTGAATGAATGAGTGAGTAAGTGAATGAATGTGTGAATGAATGAGTGAATAAATAAGGGTGTGAATGAATGAGTGAGTGAGTGAATGAATGAATATGTGTGTGAGTGAACGAGTGTATGAATGAATGAATGAATGAATGAATGAATGAATGAATGAGTCAGTGAACAAGTGAGTGAATGAATGGAAAAGAAAGATCTCCCCTGGGAATTGTGTGTGTGTGTGTGGGGGGGTTAAGTGCGCAGCCTTTGCAATCGAAAGGACGCATTCAAAATCCAAAATGGCCTTGCTGAGTGAGAACGTTGCTCCTGTGCAGCCACCTTTGGGGTCTTTGGGGAACTTACCCATCCAGACTTCTC